>NC_142124.1:210000-327500 GCF_056152115.1 Neolamprologus brichardi | reverse complement strand
CATCAGATTCCACCGAAGAAACCTGAAAACAGCGAGACAGGAGGTGACGTCACATGTGTCCAGCGTTCAGGCGTTCATGACCGTGATGCAGGGGGGCGGGCGTGGACTTCCTCTCAGCAGCGGTGGAATTAGACACAAGCGCTCTGATTGGCTGGAGCCGTGAACTGTCAGACTGGAGAGCGAGAGTGGAGCTGGTTTGATAAAAGAAACTGACCTTTGACCTCCCACAGTGGCTTAACCAGACTTCAGTCATTCTTGGCGAGCATTTAGTTTGCTTTGTGCCGCCCAGTAACCACGGTTACCGCTCCAGCTCCAACACGAAGCCCTAACCTTTGAAACCTTTCGAGCTGCTTTAGACGCACCCTGAACACGGTGCCCCCTCCCACGCCGACGCTCAGCGTCACACTCGGGGGGTTACGACCCTCTCATCCAGCACAGCGACAGATAATCTGCAGAGAACGAGCACAGAGCAGCAGCTCATCGTTTTACAGTTTAAAGATGGGGTCAGGGTGGAGGCTGCTGCAGGTTAAAGACTTTAACCCCGCCCACTAACACCCCGCTACACCTGCACCACACAGAAACACCACTGACAGGAAACATCATGAATTTATTTATTATGATGTTGATGATGCAGAGACACAGAGTTATTAAAGGAAAGGTGAAGCTTTATTCAGGTGGAGGAGAGGAGGAGGAGGAGGAGGAGGTCCTGGAACAGCTGGGGCAGGTTAACACAGGTGTACAAAATCAACACAATGAGGCGGGGCCAAAATTAAACACAATACACAAGAAACACAACCGTACCACAATAAAACAGGAAGTGAGAGAGGAAAAGGCAGGAAACACTGATGTGCCAAACACGGTGAAAAGCTCAAATCTGAGCGGCTCAGGGCAAAGATGGGAACAGCAAACCGAACCCTGAAGAACAAACTCAAGATGATTAACAATAATCAGCGAAGTAACAGAGTGGGTAACAGAGTGTGTCGCCCGGGGAGACGACCACAGGGAGACGTCACGTGACCTTAGACATCAACTACCGGACATCAACACGTATCAGAAGTCAGCAGAACCATAAGCACAGTGCTGCCCCCTGGAGGTGAAGCAGTAGTACAAAACAGGTACAGGCAGGAATCTGACTGCTCATTGGTGCCTGAAGATGAAGGCGGGGCCTCGGCTGCTTTCTGTTTCCACGGTATCATCACGTTCCTATCCTCGTGTTAAATACGTAACGCCGTTCACTCCTAACATCGTTTATGCTGTGAAACAAACACGCCCACTTTTACAGAGCGGGTCAGAGTGGGCTCGGGGGACTGGGCGGGTCGATAGCAGGGAAATAAATGGATTACACCCAGCACTGCGTCGAGCACGCTCAGTCTGAATCCACCTAAAAGAAACTGTGGAGGCGGGGCATGGAGGCGGGGCATGGAGGCGGGGCATGGAGGAGGGGCATGGACGTCCATCGCCGCTGCTGTTAGAGATGTGCTGCTGAGTCCCCACTGACAGCTGGATCAGCTGACTGCTGTTTATTTACTTTCCTGTGACGCACAGCTGGAGGCTAAGCTAACATCTGGACGCCCTCAGCAGGGAGCTCACACACACACACACACACACGCACACACACACACACACACACACACACACACACACTCGTGCACGGCGCTCGCTGTTCTTCCTGCTGTGACCGTTAATCGGACTTCGCAGCGCCCCCTTCAGGTCAGCCGCGACCTGTCGGCCTCTCGCTTCATTAACTGACGCACAGAAAGGCTTTGAGACGTCACTCCTGGTGACCGCTTGCAGCTCGGCCTGTTGCCATGACGACAGGCCGAGGCCTGGGTCAGTGTGACACGTGTGCTGACCGGGCGCGAGCGTTTTAACGATGAAAGGAGGCTTCCTGCAGATGATTGGATGAGCCTGCTGATGCTGCTTTAATGGACGCTCAGAGTTGACTCAGACGCCACCTGACCTCACTTCCTGTTTCACTTCCTGCTTACTTCCACTCTTAGAAGAAGCAGCGAGCTGTTCAGACGTGCAGTCAGACACGGCGTGCTGACAGAGGTAGCCACGGTGACATCACCTGTGAAGCTACTGATGAGCTGATGGCGGCGTGCTGACGGTGGCGTGCTGACGGTGGCCAACCCCACCTTTTGAAGGTGTCCAGTTTTCCACCCTCAGGCTGAACTTCAGCACTTTTCCTTGTCTTCGTCATCTTCGTCGCCTTCCTCGCCGTTCAGACCTGACGCAGTGCACCGCGGGCTCTTTCAGGCTTCGTCCCCTGCTTCCTGTCTCGTAATGAAGCCGCTCTAATCTCCGGGTTCGGGCTGTGAAGTCTGTGAAAGCGTCTTTTGTGGCGTGTTTTCGGGGAAAGAAAGAACCTCATCAGAGGCCACAAAGCGTTTGGAGTTAAACCCAGAGAAAGTGGCAGAACGAGGCCGAGCAGACCGATGGCATCATTCAGCTCCAAAATAGAAACGCCATTAACGGCGAGCTCGCAGATTTGTCTGCCGCGTCCGACTGAGACGGCTTCAGTGACCCCGACCGAGTCCTCGCCTCGCTAATCGAATCGCTTCATTTCCTTGTTCTCCCGTCTCATCGGGCGCGCTCGCCCCCACGCGCTCCTCCTTCTTCTCTTCTTCTGTGAGGCTGAAAGAGGAGCCTCGCATGTGGCGGCTCTGGGATTACGAGCCGGCTGCAAAGCTGCGGGAGGTAATTGGTTTTGGGTGGGGGTGTGAGCAGAGGTGGAGGGATTCTGTGAAAGGAAAACTGGTGGAGGCAACGGGTTTGTCAACTCGCTCCACTAATGGGAGTAAATGCTTTTTAAAGATGGAGCAGAGAGGAGGAGGCGGGGCTCAGCGTGCTCCTAAAACTGCCTGCATGAAATGTTAATGCTACAAATTACATTAGAGCATCAAAGCTCAGCCCCCACGGAGGAGGAGGAGGAGTCCGCAAACCTCCTGCATGGATCACGGAGCGTTTAAAGAGGGTCTTTCCTGAGTGAATCCCAGTCTGGGTCCTTCCACACGCTCCGTCCTGTGCAGACAGGAAGCTGTTAGGACTTTCATGTGGTATTTTACAGGAAGTTACATTGTAAGTTAAAGTACTGTGATTCTGCAGAAATGCACCTTTGAGTGGAGTGGGCTAGCCCCGCCCTGAAAGCTTCAGCATATCTACGATGGAAACACTGTTGCTGCACAGGTAACGTCCACACGTCACTACAACTGTTCCTTTGTGCTCTGTGAGTGTTTGTGGGTCAATATAATGACTTTTATACTGAAATTCATTATAAGCCCTTATAAGGACTTCCTGTCCTGCTCCGTGTTTTACTGGTGCAGGTAAAAACAAACAGAGTGACCTCAGCGGCTCTCAGAGCTCTGAACCACAGAGCACTCAAATTCACACTCCTTTCTCTTCCTGTGCGTGTGACCGTGGCTTCAAACCAATCAGCTCACACGCTAACGGCCTGCGCCTGCAGGGACACCGCGGGCTGCGGGGACACCGCGGGCTGCGGGGACACCGCGGGCTGCAGGGACACTGCGGGGCTGCGGGGACACCGCGGGCTGCGGGGCCGTGGGTTTGAGCCCGCCTGTCGTCTCTACTGCTTTATCAAACTCGGTGATAAGAAACAAGCTGAATGTGCATCACTCAGTGTACCGGAGCAGAAGAGCAGGCGTGGCTCAGACGTCCAGCTCAGAACATCTGTGAGGCGCCTGACCCGAGGCAGCCGCAGAAGGCGTAGCTGTGAGCGTTCGCACCACCTCTGACGTTGATGAAGCCGATCGGGCCGTCCCACGGCTGCTCTGGAAACAGGAGCGGCTTCCCTCCTGTTTCCTGGGAGCTTTTCGGCTGCTGTGTGTCACCTGTGACAGGTGTGTCTGTGTCCCAGCATGCACCGGGGGGCGGCTCACTGTCAGCTGCAGGCATGAAGTGCCCAAAAAGGCGCATGATATCAGACACGTGACACGGAGAGCAGGAAATGACCTCAGACCGCAAACAGCCTGCAGCACATGAACAAAATATACACCGTGTGAGCTAATCTGAGGCTCCGCCCACCGCAGAGCGGCATGTGCGACATCAGTGATGGTAAACGGTCTGGATCTCGCACTGTCTGCTGGACAGCTCCGCCCACTTTCATTCACAGGTTCATCTGCACAGCAGCGACTCGGGTTTGGACTGGAACCAGCAACCTTCCCATTAGCCACGGCGAGCTTCCACAGCCGTGTTCATGAACGGCGGACGCGCCACAGTCTGAGGCTTCGACGCGCCGTGGCCAATGCGTTATTGGTCAGATGATTGTGTTGCCTGTCCCGTTTGGATCTGTAGCATCAGAATTGTTGTCTGAAGGCAGAAAGAAGCCAAGTGGATCATCATGGCCTCGCCATATTGGTCCATTTGATTGACCTTTATTATAATTATGTATTTATTTTATTTTCGTTATTTAAAGACGGGACAGACATGACTGGGGGATAGGACAGGGAGAAAGAATGAAAGACAGAGAGGGAGAGAAAGAAAAGAGAGGAGACGAGAGAAAGGGCGGGAGAAAAAATAAAAACAAACACCTGGATCACCTGTGTGGAGAAAAAAACCCAGAAGAGAAAACAAACAACAAAGAGCAACATAATAAAAACAACACCATCACAATAAACTAGCTAACAGTAGCTAACAGTAGCTAACAGTAGATAACAGTAGCTAACAGTAGCTAACAGTAGCTAACAGTAGATAACAGTAGCTAACAGTAGCTAACAGTAGATAACAGTAGCTAACAGTAGCTAACAGTAGATAACAGTAGCTAACAGTAGATAACAGTAGCTAACAGTAGATAACAGTAGCTAACAGTAGCTAACAGTAGATAACAGTAGCTAACAGTAGCTAACAGTAGATACTTTTTAGTTTCACCTGTTGAGAAAGAAAAAAGAAAACAAGCAGAAGAAGACTAGAGTAATACAATAAACAACATCACGATGATATATGGGAATATGACAGTAAATACTAAATATTAAACATTATTGTGCAGCACGTAAGATCGACAGCACAGTGTGCTTTGAGGTCGGAGCCAAAAAGGGTGTAGTTTGTGTGTGAGCACCCGTGTGTACACCTGTGAGCGTGGACGCGCTTGTTTTTAAAAGGTTCCTTCATGTAATGATCTGCTACAGCAGCGGTCTCCAACCGTTTTTGCACCACGGACCGGTTTATGCCCGACAATATTTTCATGGACCGGCCTTTAAGGTGTCGCGGATAAATACAACAAAATAAAACTAGTACCGGTACCGAAAAAAGAAGATTTATTCATAACACACGTGAAACGACCCAGGAAAACAGAGTTAACAATAAAGACGATAACAAAATAACGCTGAAAACCAATAAAAACCCTGAAAACCACATTTCACACCTGAGCCTCAACTCTCACGGCCCGGTACCAAATGACTCACGGACCGGTACCGGTCCGAGGCCCGGGGGTTGGGAACCGCTGTGCTAGAGGGTGTGGGGGGGCCACAGCCCCGTCCACCAGGGCATGAAGCAGGTATGGAGGATTCCTCATCAACAACTAAACAAACACAAAAACAAAGACCGTGTCTTCAACTCTCTGAGAGACGGTCCCTGAAGGTGACCTGATGATCAGGGATGAAGTAGAGGGTGTGTTTAACCACCGAGGCGCTGTCCTTCCCCCCACGCAAACCCGCCCTCCTCTGGCAGGGTTATAGCTGGCATCTTCTTCTGGAGTGTCAAAGAGCATCTTTATGGTTGATGGGGTCTTGAGCCACCTTCCACCACCTGGTTGATTTGGGAAAACATCCTCCAGGAAGAAGTACACATGAGCAACAGCAACACCAGAAAGCTCCACGATGACAGAGTAGCAGCAGAAGTGAGAATGCCATCAACACCCAGGGCAGGAAGGCTGCTGAAAGCAGGCCAAAGAAGTTGATGCGAACATTCGACTCCACACCAGCATGATGGTGAAGACGCAGGAACACCAGACCCACAAAAGTGCCGAACATAGTCATCAGAAGTCCACCACAGACAAACATGAAGACAAAGTCCGCCCCCTGAAAGAGCCCTCCTCCAGCATTCGACGGTATCTGTACAGAAACATGGAACAGGAAGTTGAAACCAACCGGACCAAAAAACAGGAAGTTGGTTATTCGTCGCCATACCTGATAATTTCTTAGAATCTGGGTTGAAGTAGAGCTGAAGTGTGATGATCTGTAGTTGCGCTGCAGCAGTTGTGAGTACGGTTGTGTTGCCCTGTAACAGCAGGAATCTGTCTCCTGCTGCAGCGTCCGGTCATTTCAGACCGCCTGAGAGCTTCCGGTACTTTCTTGACACGTCATCGCACAGATGATGACGTCCACGGGCTTTCAGAGGTCTGCTCTGACACTGGCTGTACCGACTGTAAACACGTCCTCCTGCTCGCTGACAGGAGCGCCACACCTCCAGTTTCTGGGTGACTTCCTGCCAGTCTTCCCATCAGTGGTCACCAGATGGTTGGTCTGAAGCTCCTCCTCTTCCTGTTTGTGACAAAGTGTGTCGAGTCATTTCCTTTTTCTGTGCAGGTTGAACCAATTAGGCGTCCTGTAAAAAGACTCTAAACGTGCCGTCAGCTTCGGCGCCGTTCAGCTCAGTCGGTGTAAACATGTCAGTCTGTGCTCGCTCTGCCACTGTCACACGCTTCCTCCAACTTTCTCTCCTGGCTCATCGAAGCCGCCGCAGCTCCTGAAAGTCAAGAATAAAAAGGCAGAGTAAACTCCTCTTCCTCGCCGCCTCTCTGCTTCTCAGCGAGCGATTCCCTCCTCTCCATCGCGCCGCCGCTTTCCCGTCGCTCTGAAGCAAATATCCATCTCCAGCTTCTTCTCCCGCTCTGACAGCCGAGAGACCGCCTGTCATCCCGGCTGTCAGCCTCGCAAACGATGACGCGTGACAAAGTGAGACACACACACACACACACACACACACACACACAGACACACACACACACACACACACACACACACACACACACACACACACACCTGGTTCCACTTTCAGCTCTTAAAGTTTGAGAAACCAAAAACTGCATTTAAACATGTTTGTAGACACTGATCAGCCTGCTGTGTGTGTGTGTGTGTGTGTGTGTGTGTGTGTGTGTGCGTGTGTGTGTGTGTTTTTGTTGCAGTCAGGTAAAGCCTCTACAATAATTCAGAGGAACCCAACAACCACAGAGGATGTTTCCCAATTCAGGGTCTGCAGCCTCAACGATCCTCAAGCGCCGCGTACTCAAAGACCGCTAAAAGGCCGGAAGTGCGAGGCTTGTGAAATGGGACGGTCTAGCCTCCGTTGCGCTGCCCAGGTTGCCTAGCAACCATGATACTAACAGCTGGAAACGTTTCATACAGCTTTGTTTGACAGAAATGAAGAAAATCATTTGTTCATTTGTTTGTTTCTACATGAGCTTTGATCATTCTCTGATTAAGCTCAGCTATTGAACGGCGTATATTTTAAAGTAAAGGCTTTAAAACCAAGTTAGTACAAACGTCACTAATGTCACATGACTTTGCCGACATGTGGCCAACAGGAATGTTTTAATGTTCTTCGTTATTAAACATTTGCACATAAATAAGTGACATCATATTCAGTACTTACTTAAAGTTTACTCTTCGGCCGCCCCTCATCGGGTTTTTTTTTCGGCAAAATTATCCACACCCACCGCCGTGCTATGCATTCTGGGATATGTTGGGCCACGAAGTCTACACCGCCACGTCCTTAAAATTCAGGGAAATGAAGGACGCATTTGAGGGCCGCATTTCGAGCAGCCTTTGAATTGGGACAGCCTTCGTCGCGTCGTGGTGACGTAATCGGCCTTAAAATGCGGCCTTTAAGACTGCAGACCCTGAGTTGGGATACAGTCTCTGTATGTATAGGCACCCAGTGCATCATGGGAATCCCCCAGCAGCTTACACCCACTGCAGCCTACCTGAGGGAGGTCACCTGATCCACATGGCACGGCGCTCCTCCATCAGAGGAAAGTCCAGTGCAGACGTTCTCATCTCTAACGTCGGTCCCTCTCTTCTCTCTCGTCTCAGTGTCGCTGACACAAACGTCTGCTTCAGCCTTTCATTCGTCGCCATACTTTTTTCTTTGAACTGTTTTTCTGTGTAATTATTCTTTAGACTGGACCCTGCAGGTATTTATTGTTGATGTTACAGGCTGAATGTCATGACTGAGAAGATCATTTGGTGAATACAGACACCTGCAGAGCAGACTCTGGACAGCAGCTCGATTCGGGAATCTGGTGGATGGCGTTACAGTCTGAACATCATCCAGATGATCTCCACGTTACAGCGATAATAATCCATGTGAAATGATTCACGCTTGTATCAGCATGTAGATCAGCTCTGATAATTAATGAACCTCCACTCTGCTGCTGCTGCAATCTCTAATTAACTGATTCTAATCAGACGCTGCATCCCTCCTCCTCACCCGCCCCTCCTTTTAGCCATCAGCGTGGAGGAGGCGAAAGGAGTGGGGAAGGAAAGAAACAAAGAAGGACAAAGAAAGGAAACAAGGGAGGAGGACGAGATGTAGACAAAAAAGAGGAGATCAAAGGATAATGATGCAAAAAAGAGGAAAGAAAGGATGAAGATGGACGAGATGAAAGAGGAGACGGGGGTGGAGGGGTGTAATCATGTGGATACCTCAGAGATGGTAACCACGGGAGCACAGCAGCTGACCTCCAATCATCTTTCATCCCTGAAATTTAATGTTTCATCTGTCTGAGAGAGGTGTGTGTGCGCCTGTCTGTCTATCTCTGTGGGGACCCGTGTCAGCTTGGCATCCTGTGAGGACAGCTGTGCAAAGCGAGGACAGTTTGAGGCTTCAGACTCAACCTGCTCTGGATTTTTGTTCCTGAGCTCTCGTAGAGCAGCTTTGCATGGTTCAAATGATCCTGTTTTAGCTCCTCCCCCTCCAAATCACCACGTTTGTCGGCCATCTTTACCTGAGATCCCCCACAACGAGACCCATAGAGCTGTGACTCTAACTCAACAAGGCCTCAAACCCACTTCCTGCTGGTCTTACAGTCACTGAGTTGTGTGTTTAATGTCTTATTAAAGTTCTGAATAATGTTTTTCCCTCATCAGTAAAATCCTCTCCAATGAGGAAGCCTCATGTGACCGTGGTGCTTTCACAGATTTACTCTTCAAAACTAATTTGCATGAATTTGGCGAGATGATGTGGAGAAAACAAACCAGTCAAAACGTCCATTTATGCAGTTTTTAGAAACCACTCCATCGCTGTGCTGCACAGAGGACACAGCTTTCAAAACATTAACCAAACAACAGTTTGTATCACCTTCAGCTGATGGAGGGGCGGTAACGGTGACGTCGCGGTGATGTCACAGTGATGTCACGGTGGTGCGCTCATTTAGAAAGAAGCTTCAAAATAAGGCGCAGGTGTTTCAGTCCAAGCCTGTTTTCTAAAAGGACGTCACTGTTTGACAAGCTGCTACAAAACCCGAACATTTACCACAAACCTGCCCACCGGGTGAGCATCAGCTGCCACACGCGCCCACTCGCTGTTCTAAAGGCTCCGCTTCCTGACGTGGATTTCCTGTTCAGGTTCTCAGTCAGTCAGTCAGGCTCAGTACTCTTTTACTTTTAACAGTGAAAGAACCACTCATCCCACAATGCATTGCAAATCCCAGATCACACAGCGAGCAGCGTCCGGCCTTCTTGAGCTGAGGCGTGGTGCTTGCTGTGGCGCTGTTCAGTAGAGTGCGTGCACGGCCTGGTCGGCCTGTTTTGCAGGTTTCTGTTAAAACAAGGCCGACGTCACACAGATGTGTGGTTCAGCTACACCATCATCACCATGGAGAACATGAATAGGGTTTTTACATTAGGAATATCATTACCAATAAGATATGTGTTCATCCACCCCTGAAAATAGTCCCAACAGCTGTTTCATCCAAAGCAGGTCAGAAACGGCGTCAGCCAACCAGCTGCTGAGAGAACATTAAGGGCGGAGTTTTAAAGGTGTAGCAGCCAGCAGGGGGCAGTGCTGGTCTGACTCCTCCCATGTATCACAGCCTCGCTCCTCACTTTGGTGAGCCCGCGGTGTCACGACGTGCCAGCAACTGATCATTTCCTCTCAGCGCTCTGGGCCTTTGGGTCGATTGGCCTGTCGTCTTATCTGTTCTTGTTGTAAACATGGAGGTCCAGGTGACCTGTTCACTGAATCTGGGCCTCAGCGATCTACCTGGAAAGATGTTCAAGCACGTCATGTCACGGTCCAGTCGAGCTGCGTGGACTCGGTGAGCCCATCCCACACGGGTCAAAGCTGACCTTTGGAGGAGGACGAGCAGCCTCGGGCTGACAGAGCATCACCGCCCTGCAGAAGAAGAAACGACGGACACAAGAACCAGCCTGCGTGTCAGCTTTCATGTTGGTCTGAGTTAGTTAGTTAGTTGGTGTTTGAAAATCGAGAGTACAGACTGAAGGTTGAAGCAAAAATAAAACACTGGTTTGTCTGTGTGTGTCAAAGTCATCAGAGTAAAACTGAACTTTTCCCACATTTAGAGTGGAACGTGTGAAACACGAAGCCCCTCTAATGAGACAATATTTAATGCCAAACATTCCCTGAAATCTCCGCCGGTCTGCCTGCCAGGAAAACACGCAGATTAGAAATTCCTTTGAAGGAAGTTTAACGTGATAACAAAGCGGTCGTCAACCCAACAACTTCTTCAAAGATCCTCACTGCTGCTGAAAAAGGCTTCTCACGTTATCTTTAAGCACCACACCTTTCATTCAGCGTCCACAGAGAGCAGCCTGAGCTGAGAGGGTTCACTGCAGGGACTGTGAACACTAACAGCGCACACCTGAGCACAGGTGTGAGGGTTTCAGCTGCATAAATGAGCTTTAGACTGCGGGAGCCTGAAGAAAAAGAAACGTGTTGGGCTGTATGAACACATCTAGAGCTGCCTCACACCGTGACGACGAGTCTTAGAAACACGCATTCATCAGCACTGATAATGATAATGATGAGCACAGAGTGCTTGGAGTGAAACCAGCACACTTTAGTGTGTCAGCTGTAGTCTCGTTTCACTTATTTTGGTTTCTCTCATGATTATTTATTCACGCTTCATGTCATGTCTGTTTATGAAGGTCTATAAAGGATTTTCCTTACATAAAAGTGTCCTCACGTCCCTCATAACTGCTCCTCACGTCTCTCCGTGTTCTCAGAAATATTTATTGTTCGACGCTTTATTAAAAACCACATGCAGCCGCTCCGACAGCAGCTCCCGAACAACTCATGGAAAAGCACATCTGTGCTTCCACACGTCTTCGTGTCGTGCACACGAATCCGTAGGTGATGCATTTTTCAGTAGGAAGTGTGTTTTTTGGGCAGAGGTGTAACCATGGCAACAAAGACAGCACGGTTTAAAAAGGTGCCAACCTTTGAAGAATGTGAACCCCGGCCATATCTATCTAAACCTAACGCTGTCAAACACCTGAACCTAACCAAGCGCCATGTTTTTAATAATAAATGATTTACTGAAACATCGTAGATCAACACCACCTCTGCTCCAACCTCCAAACACCACCTCCTTTGTCTTTATGAAAGTGCAAAAGACTCACACTGGGGTGTTATTTTCCAGCTTTCGTTCCTAATTTTGAATAAAAAAAGCACAAATATGTCTTCTTTCCACACAACATCCTGATTCTTCCAGACTTTACAACCTTATTTTCCAAACAGTGTAATCATGAGAAAAGAAAAAGCTTTAAAAATATTTTAGCTGCCTTCCTTTAAAATCCTCATGACTCACATGGAAAAACATGAAATAAAAAGATGTTCCTGAACAGATGCAGAGAGAAATAACAGAAGTTCAGTAAAACAGATTCTTTCACAGCCTGTTCTTGAAAAAGAAAAAATCCCCTGAGGGCCAAAATTAACATTCACAGAAGCAAAAGATAAAAACTGGGTCACAGCAAAGTTTGACACTTCCTGCTTGGATGTATTCAAACCTGCCTGTCAACAAAAAGCCATATCTATCTAATAGACTCCAGTTTGTGCATGTAAATGGAGAGTCCTCTTCACACACTGAGGTTAATTATGGAGTTCCACAGGGTTCAGTGCTAGGACCAATTCTGTTTACATTATACATGCTTCCCCTAGGCAGCATCATTAGAAGACATAGCATACATTTACACTGCTATGCAGATGACACCCAGCTCTATCTGTCCATGAAGCCAGATAACACACACCAATTAGTTAAACTGCAGGAATGTCTTAAAGACATAAAGTCTTGGATGGCCACTAACTTTCTGCTTCTTAACTCAGATCAAACTGAGGTCATTGTACTCGGCGCTGAAAAGCTTAGAAATATGGTATCTAACCAGATTCTTACTCTGGATGGCATTACCTTGGCCTCCAGTAACACTGTGAGGAACCTTGGAGTCATTTTTGACCAGGATATGTCCTTCAACGCACATATTAAACAAATATGTAAGACTGCGTTCTTCCATTTGCGCAACATCTCTAAAGTTAGAAATATCCTGTCTCAGAGTGACGCTGAAAAACTAGTTCATGCATTTATTACTTCCAGGTTGGACGACTGTAATTCATTATTATCAGGAAGTCCTAAAAACTCCCTGAAAAGCCTTCAGCTAATCCAAAATGCTGCAGCAAGAGTCCTGACAGGGACTAGAAAGAGAGCATATTTCTCCTGTTTTGGCTTCCTGTTAAATCCAGAATCCAAAATCCTGCTCCTCACATACAAGGTCTTAAATAATCAGGCCCCATCTTATCTTAATGACCTTGTAGCACCATATCACCCTATTAGAGCACTTCGCTCCCGCTCTGCAGGCCTACTTGTTGTTCCTAGAGTATTTAAAAGTAGAATGGGAGGCAGAGCCTTCAGTTTTCAGGCCCCTCTTCTGTGGAACCAGCTTCCAGTTTGGATTCAGGAGACAGACACTATCTCTACTTTCAAGATTAGGCTTAAAACTTTCCTTTTTGCTAAAGCATATAGTTAGGGCTGGACCAGGTGACCCTGAATCCTCCCTTAGTTATGCTGCAATAGATGTAGGCTGCCGGGGGATTCCCATGATGCATTGAGTTTTTCCTTTCCAGTCACCTTTCTCACTCACTATGTGTTAACAGACCTCTCTGCATTGAATCATATCTGTTATTAACCTCTGTCTCTCCTCCACAGCATGTCTTTATCCTGTCTTCCTTCTCTCACCCCAACCAATCACAGCAGATGGCCGCCCCTCCCTGAGCCTGGTTCTGCCGGAGGTTTCTTCCTGTTAAAAGGGAGTTTTTCCTTCCCACTGTCGCCAAAGTGCTGCTCATAGGGGGTCATATATTATGGGATATAGTCATTTTGTTACTTCATTAGAGTTATTTGATATTATATTTGCACTATCCTGCTGTATATTACTGTATATTAGTATTCTTATCGTGTATATAGTATATCTTATTCCTCTCTTGCTGCATTGAGCATGTGTATGACAAAAGATAAATAAAGGGATAAATAAAGTTCTTCTTATCTTATGAATGTTGGTTTTTCTCCGTATGTATTTAAATAAATTGAATTTCTTGTACAACATTAGCATGTTTCCGAACAACAGGCAGCCTGAAGGAAGCATCTCTGAAAACTGCTGACGTTGTGTTGTTAGCAGTGACTTTATCGTGTTTACAGCCTCTCATGAAACTGATTGTGAAAGACTAGCTGCAGACATTTTCCTCTAATTCATTCTGGCGTGTAAAATCTGCCCGACAACAGTTAATTGTGCACAAACAGCAGGCCTGTAGAGAAGTTTAATGTCTCCCCGCCTGGATCCACAATCCTGTTTAGCATATAGCGCTGTTTGTCTTTGATCCTGACCTGCTTTAGATCCTGGAGAAAAGCCCTCATTAGAATATCAAAGTTTATCTGTTTTACCCTCAAACTCATCTTCTGACGGCTGAGCCCGAGAGCTTCACCTCCGCCGAGGAGTTGTTTCCCCGAGGAGAGCGCCGCGAGCTGCAAGCCGCTCTGCTGGGAGACAACGAACCGAAGAACAAGCTGACAGTCAGGCACTGAAGTTGTACAAGAGGAGGAGTTCATGAATTATGGGAGGTCAGAGGTCAGGAATATGAACTGGACCAGAACTCACAGAGGAACAAATGAAGATGATCAAAAGTTTGAGCATTTACTCTGTAATAACAGAAAATAAATGTCTAAATACAAACAGGGAAGATGTTCTCTATTTGAAAGGTGTAAAAATCCCCAAAAGATGAGATGCAAAATAAAATCTATCAACAAAATCCAACAATTTGAATCTGAGGGCAAAAACAGAAAGCTGGAGGAACATTTAGCAGCTAGAATAAAACAGCTCTTTATTTTCCTTCTACATGTGCAACCAAACTGTGGTCGTGTTAACTGGCAGCAGGTAACATGAAGCTAAAGAGGGGCGTCAAAAAAGCCAAACACCACTACAAAGAGAAGGTAGAAGAACACTTCTCCAACTCCAACCCCCGACGCATGTGGCAAGGACTCCAGACCATTACAGACTACAGGACCAAACCCTCCCCCACATCCTCTGATGTCTCCTTCCTCAACGAGCTCAACAACTTTTATGCTCGTTTTGAGCGAGGGAACCCCACGACCACAACCAAAGCAGACGTGACGCCAGACCACCAACCTCTGACTCTCTCCCCCACCGATGTAGGAGCGGTGCTGAGCAGGATCAATGTCCACAAGGCTGCAGGTCCTGATGGCATCCCCGGGCGTGTTCTCAGAGCGTGTTCTGGGGAGCTTGCAGGAGTGCTCGCAGACATATTCAACCTGTCCTTGGCCCACGCTGTGGTACCGGCCTGCTTCAAATCCACCTCCATCGTCCCGATACCCAAAAACTCCAACCCATCAAACCTCAACCAGTACCGCCCAGTAGCCCTCATCCCCATCATCACTAGGTGCTTAGAGCAGCTGGTCCTAGCACACTTCAAATCCTGTCTCCCCCCACCCTGGACCCCCACCAATTCGCATACCACCAGAACAGGAGCACAGAGGATGCAGTCTCCATTGCGCTGCACTCTGTCCTCTCACACCTGGACAACAACAACACCTACACCAGAATGGGTGTTTTTCTACATTTTTAAACACATATCTGCACTTTCTGCTCCTTACATTCTTACAAATGTTTCACACATTTGAGGGGAGTTATCAATACATGTGAGCCTTTAAATATCAGATTTAAACCTAAACAGAAACACCTGAGAGCAAATCCTGTTAATGGGCTGAATGACCACAGGTGTCACATAAAAAGGGATGAAAGAAGAAATGGTATTGCACTGTGGTGGACAGTAAGCATGGACAAGATAAACTCAAAGAGACAGCTTTATTACGCTGCTGCTACTCGAAACACAAACTCATGAAGAATGAAGCAAACTCGAAACTTAAACTTAAACAGGGAAACAGAAAGAGTAGAAAACTAGGAGCAAAGTAACAGTGGAAACACAGAGCTGGGACTAACGAGACAAGGGGAAGCAAAACAGGAAACACAAGACGATTACAAAGACGCAGACTAGACACTGACAGAGGGGACAAAGAGACAAGAGTGACTAGACGAGGAACACAGGACAGGCAAAGAAACAAACCTAAATCCTAGGACTAAGAATAAACACAAGCAGGAAACCAAAAACATGAATGACAATAACCAAAGAATATAAATTAGCCACAAACCATAAACACTGAGTCAGGAGACTCAGGACAAACCGTGTGTCACAGTCAGTGGGTCAGTCTATTATTATTATTATTGTTATTGTTATTAATGTTGTTATTATTATTATTGTTATTATTGTTATTGTTGTTGTTATTATTATTATTGTTATTGTTATTATTGTTATTGTTGTTATTGTTGTTATTGTTGTTGTTATTGTTATTATTATTATTATTATTGTTATTATTATTGTTATTGTTATTGTTATTGTTGTTATTGTTATTATTATTATTATTGTTATTATTGTTGTTATTGTTATTATTGTTGTTGTTATTATTATTATTGTTATTATTATTATTATTATTGTTATTGTTATTATTATTGTTATTATTGTTGTTATTATTATTATTGTTGTTGTTATTGTTGTTATTATTATTATTGTTGTTGTTATTGTTATTGTTATTGTTATTATTGTTATTATTGTTATTATTGTTATTATTATTATTGTTGTTATTATTGTTGTTATTGTTATTATTGTTGTTATTGTTATTGTTATTATTATTATTATTATTATTATTGTTATTATTATTATTATTGTTGTTATTATTATTATTGTTATTATTATTGTTATTATTATTATTATTATTATTATTATTATTGGCACAACATTAGAACGACTGCAGGTGTCATAGGCTGTGGTCAGCATCTAGCTAGCTCTACAGAAGAGGAGCGAGCATGAAGGGAGCGACGATTTTAAGTGTCAGGTCATCTGAAAGCAGCGTTTCTATGAGCTCATCCAACATCAGCAAACAGTTTGTCTCACAGTGTGCTGCAGCTAAAGGTGATTGGACAGGGAGAGAAAAGACAGAGAGCTAGTTCACTCAGAGATGGAGACAGATGATAAAGAAGGAGAGAGCTTAGAGTTAAAGGACAGACTGAAACTAACTGACTGACTGTGTTATTTAAAGACTGCATGAGAATCCTCTGCAGGTCAGCGCGGGATAAACAGGTGAGTTTGCTGCACTGTGATTGGTTTACAGTAAAGACCATCTACTGGAGCTGTCAGTAGGAATTATTGTGAGTTTGATTGTTTTCCCCACACTGAGACATTGCAGCTGATTTTAGGTTCCCCACCTGCTGAATCCACGTTAACCCCTGACTGTGCACATTTAGTCTGCCTCTGTGGTTGATACGTCTCTGTCCTTTCAGTCACATTTGTGAAAAACCTCCAACAATGACTGAGACTTTCTAACATTTCATCTGAAATATAACCCTGTTTTATAAAGTTTGATTGAATCTGTTTTAATGTTTTGCGTAATTGCTTGGTACGGTAATTTGCCTTTGACTAATAAGACCAGACTTGCTAACCTGGTTAAAGTTGTTGGTCAGATTTCAGGAGGTCTCGGGTCCAGCTTGTGGGCTTTTCTAACAGGCAGGTGCTGAGGAGGCCGACCTCAGTCAAGTTGAGTTCAGACCATCCTCACTTTAATGCCTCTTGCTGCTTCCTTCAGGTCACTGGTATAAAATGCCTGCAGTGAAGACAGAGACATGGAGTGTCTTATACAGCTGCTGCTGTTATCGTGGTTAATAGCACTAACCCATAAGTGTTGATACCATCACTGCTACACATCGCACCCTGTTGATGCTACTGATAACATTTGGGCTGTTGTCTCTGTTGTTGTTGTGTGTGTTGTTTCATGTGTGGACATACTGCAATTTAATTTCCCATTGGGGACAATAAAGTTACCATTGACAACAGAGGCAAGAGATAATACATATAACTGTTTATATGAATTAGATAGCGTTTAGAGCATTTAAATAGCGTCTTTATTGCCTTGTGCATTTTTCTATATGCTGCATTTAGAATAAACATAATAGTATAATATTATAATAATGAGAATAAAAAGGATGTAGGAGGTACTGAAGGTGCTAGTCGGCTATTGCCAGGTTTTTTGAGTTGGATAGTAATAAATAAATAAATAATGACAGATAACAGATGAAATATGGGTTTCATTATTTAGGGGAAGACAGTGAGAGAAATAAATGATGAAAGCAGGAAGCAGAAGGATCTGACTCAGGAAGAGAAGGCAAGTCCAAAATAACACAGGAACCTGTGAACACCAGGGCAGGTGGGCCAGCTGATTAGAAAATCTGCTTTTCTGAAGCTTTAAAAGAGTCTAACAATGTCAGGCAGGAAGTCCAGACAACTAACAACCACACAGGACGAGAAAACCCCCCAACGACCTGGGACACACCAAAACCACCACCACAGACTGCAAAGGAAACCTCAGAGGTCAAAGGTTATTCACTCCTTCCATTTGTCTAAGCCACTTCACTTGTTTCAAAGAAAGAGAGTCACGCTAACATAGAGCTTTTAAGTGTAAATAATGTTTGTGTAAACATAAGGTAGAAGCATGAATCCCATGTTAGAGGCAGATTGAAATGCTCTGCAGCATCAGTGGGAGTCAGCTGAGGACTGAGGGGGTCTCCTGAGTGCAGACCGCCTGTGCTGGTTGAAGGACAGTTTGATGCTAAAAAGTTTCTTCATCAGAGAATCAGGTCAGCAGTCGAGTCTTTGATATGCAGATGTTTTTATTTTTGTTCTGATGAAAACAGCATTAAAAGCCAACTGCAGGGAATTAAATTACCTTCAACTCACAGATCTGAAGCTCAACACAAATTAACGCCCATAAGATCATTTAAATGCAATCACAAGCTTTACCTTCCTAGGTTTGATCTGAAAACACATTTGTGAGCATGTGTGACTATGGAAGGAACAAAAAACAACCACTTTGATTCTACAGAGAACGACAGAGGCAGAGATATGTAAATGTAAAACAGAAAATACACACCAGTCATCATCCATAGCACCACCAGCATCCATAAAAACCGAGGTCAAGACGGCCTCTGAAGGCAGCGCAGGACTCGGATTGTTTTTTTGCCAAAAGGACATATGTGAGAAAAGAGCGTTTCAGCGCTGAGGGCTGAATCCAAAAGAGGCAGAGAAACAGCAGAAATTTAAAGAGCACATTATCATTGAGAAGACTGCGCTTTATTCAAGCGCCTTGAGGCGACTTTTGTTGTGATTTGGCGCTATATAAATAAAATTGAATTGAATTGAATTCACAAACAGGTATCTGTACCGCAATCAATCAAACACAATCCCGATCAATCAGACACAATCAGACACAATCGCGATCAATCAGACACAACCGCAATCAATCAGACACAATCAGACACAACCGCGATCAATCAGACACAGTCATGATCAATCAGACACAATCAGACACAATCGCGATCAATCAGACACAATCACAATCAATCAGACACAACCACGAACAATCAGACACAACCGCGATCAATCAGACACAACCGCGATCAATCAGACACAACCACAAACAATCAGACACAACCATGATCAATCAGACACAACCACAAACAATCAGACACAATCGCGATCAATCAGAAACAACTGCGATCGATCACGATCAATCAGACACAATCAGACACAATCACAATCAATCAGACACAATCACGATCAATCAGACACAATCAGACACAAACAATCAGACACAATCACGATCAATCAGACACAATCAGACACAATCAGACACAATCACGATCAATCAGACACAATCAATCAGACACAATCACGATCAATCAGACACAATCAGACACAAACAATCAGACACAATCGCGATCAATCAGACACAACCGCGATCAATCAGACACAACCACAAACAATCAGACACAATCGCGATCAATCAGACACAAACGCAATCAATCAGACACAATCGCGATCAATCAGAAACAACTGCGATCAATCACGATCAATCAGACACAATCACAATCAATCAGACACAATCACGATCAATCAGACACAATCAGACACAATCACAATCAATCAGACACAATCACGATCAATCAGACACAATCAGACACAATCAATCAGACACAATCACGATCAATCAGACACAATCAGACACAAACAATCAGACACAATCGCGATCAATCAGACACAACCGCGATCAATCAGACACAACCACAAACAATCAGACACAATCGCGATCAATCAGACACAACCGCGATCAATCAGACACAATCGCGATCAATCAGACACAATCACAATCAATCAGACACAATCACAATCAATCAGACACAACCACAAACAATCAGACACAACTGCGATCAATCAGACACAATCAGACACAACCACAAACAATCAGACACAATCGCGATCAATCAGACACAACCGCGATCAATCAGACACAACCGCGATCAATCAGACACAATCAGACACAACCACAAACAATCAGACACAATCGCGATCAATCAGACACAACCGCGATCAATCAGACACAATCACAATCAATCAGACACAATCACGATCAATCGGACACAATCACGATCAATCGAACACAATCACGATCAATCAGACACAATCAGACACAATCAGACACAATCAGACACAATCAGACACAATCAGGATCAATCAGACACAATCACAATCAATCAGACACAATCACAATCAATCAGACACAATCAGACACAATCACGATCAGACACAATCAGACACAATCAATCAGACACAATCACAATCAATCAGACACAATCACAATCAATCAGACACAATCAGACACAATCACAATCAATCAGACACAATCACAATCAATCAGACACAATCAGACACAATCACGATCAATCAGACACAATCACAATCAATCAGACACAATCAGACACAATCACAATCAATCAGACACAATCACAATCAATCAGACACAATCACAATCAATCAGACACAATCAATCAGACACAATCAATCAGACACAATCAGAAACAATCAATCAGACACAATCAGACACAATCACAATCAATCAGACACAATCAGACACAATCAATCAGACACAATCAGAAACAATCAGACACAATCACAATCAATCAGACACAATCAGACACAATCACAATCAATCAGACACAATCACGATCAATCAGACACAATCACGATCAATCAGACACAATCAGACACAATCACGAGCTCTGTGCCGCTGCATACGCCTGTACGCGCCGCCATCCTGGAAGTACAAACTAGCAGAGGTGCCCCCTGCTGGACAGCAGAGAGAATGCTGCTTTAAGACGATTGTGGATCAGATTAAAAAAAGGGTTTTAGTAAATATTTTCAAATCTGAGCTGATGTCTGATTCCTGCAGCGTTCATCATCTACTTGTTTAGTGATTCTGTCTCTTTTCACCCCGTGACCTTTAACCCCGACAAAGCTGCTGGAAGTGTTTATGTTTGCGGTTCTCAGGGAAGTCGATGTGAGTATTGGCAGCCAGCCCTGACCTCTCTTCTCTCCGAGTTTGTTTGTTTGCTCTCTGAGGAGGAATTTTATCTGTTGGTAAGTCTGAAAGTTAAAAATCTGACGGTTCTGGACGAATGTGTTTCATCAGACAACAAAAGGACAACAAAAGGACAACAAAAGGACAACAAGAGGACAACAAGAGGACAACAAGAGGACAACAAGAGGACAACAGGAGGTCATTCTGTGGTTTGAGACACGAGTCAGTAAAACTATTTGTCTCATAGTCCAACTTTTTAAAGACAGACTCTGTTTTTCACAGTTTTTTCATCCATAGTTTCACCTCAGCCCAGCATGTCCTCCGTATGCAGAGATGGGCAGTAACGCGTAATCTGATTACTTTTTTCAAGTAATGAGTAAAGTAAGGGATTACTATTGCAAAAAAGGTAATTAGATTACTGTTACTTTCCCGTAGGAACGCTGCGTTACTGCGTTACTAAAACCGTGATTTTTTTGCGAGAATGTCTCATGACAGTGACGTAAGCGAGCGCGACGTTGGTGACAACAGCTGTGTGCAGATCAACAATGGATCATATATCGAGTGCAGAGAGAGTATGAGCGTGCAGCGTTTAAAGCGTGGAAGTACTGACCTTACTTTGAGTTTGATTCCATAAAAAGTGACAAAAACATTAGTGTCCGTTGTGCGTGGGAAGAAAACTTCTTTTTACAGCGAAAAAACCCCTAAACTTCCAAACAAGCACCGAGTAGCTACGACGTAATGGGAAACTCACAGAGAAACTCGCGGATTCTTCCACTGACCGCTGCACACCTGCACCAGGGTAAACCTCCGCCTACCCCACTCCTGCTTTACAGGTGAAAATAGAGCAACAGGACCGCTAGTCTTTGACTTTATTTATTTTCTGCTGTGTTTTACTTGCATCTATTTGAAAGACTGAGTGTAAACACAAAATATTTATTTTATGTGCTGGAATGTGCAGAAAATAGGTTTAAATGTTAAACTAATTTCTTCCAGTCAGAGAATGTTGCAGATAATTAAATTTTTGCTTGATGCATAAAGTTAAAAGATTAAAACAAATAAAACAAGTTTTAAAAAGAGACTTTTCCATTTGATTACATTTTGTACGATGATTATGCAGAAAAAGTAGAATTGGGCTAGTTACTAAGTAACTAAGTAACTAATTACTTTTGAAAATAAGTAAACAGTAAAGTAACAGGATTACTATTTTGGGGAAGTAATCAGTAATTAGTTACTGATTACTTTTTTCAAGTAACTTGACCAACACTGTCCGCGTGTGTGCGTGCATCACTCCAGGAATAGCGTCAGCTTTTAAAAATACGTGATTGCTTTGCCAACCAATCAAGTGTGAGCTTGGAGACAGCTGCTGTCCTTGTTTTCTCTGCAGGTCCTGGGAACCGGCCGATCTGAAGCACCAGGGTCAGGAGGCGCTGTCTGCCGAGCTCTGCCCCTGAGAGAGAGGAGCTCAGTGGGCTCAGAGAACAGCGAGACCTCCTGACCTCCTCTGGAGCTCCAGAGTCTTTCTTTCTCTTTGTTAGCCAAAACCAAAAGGTTCAGCCCTTAAAATAAATTCACTGCTTCATCGCACAGCCTCAAAGGAAGCTTCCTGACCTGCTCTGCTGCTACATGACCTCTGACCTCCTCACAGGAAAGCAGAGCGTGTCTCCTGAAAGCGCTGCTAAAGCTGCTTTAGACGCCGCCCTCGTGCAGCTCGAGTTTCTCTGAATTTGTTCTTTTCCTGCAGACGAGCTCGTGGCGTCCTCTGCGGGGAAACGCTGCTCTGAAAAGAAAATTAAACACCCTGCAGGGATCAGCAGAGGTACACATCGCATTAATGGGATTTATTCAGCACAATAACTGAATTCACACACACGCGCTTCAGGCAGCGGGAAGAAAGGCCCGGAGAGACGGCTCCGAGCTAACAAACATCCATCCAGGAAGAGTGAGCAGCGCTCCGAGTTTGTCCCAGAAAAGAAGGACTTTGAGTTAACCCTTTGTCTCTGCTGCTGCGTCTGAAACGCCTCAGGCTCCAATCACTGATGCAGGATACAGGCATTAATTAGTTAATATAAGTTGTAAGTGTGTTTGTGCAGATTTTCATCTGACATTTATTTAAATGTCGGCACACGAGGACCAAATAGGAGGGCGGGAGGTGGAGGATGCAGTCTGTTGGAGAACCAAAGCATCTTTACAGTAACTTTACTCCATGCTTGAGTAAACTGGCTCAACCCAAAACACTGAAAATCTGACTCCGCCCACTCTGACCTCACGTTTACCTGAAGTAACGGGACCAAAGTTTTAGCCTCCAGACACAAGCAAAGAAAGACGATGTGGGATCATGTAAGTGTGTCACCTCTGTTTAAATAACCTGAGCTGCAGTTCAAACATCCTTTAAATGAAGCTAACAGGTTTTACTGTCATAAATATCATTTTAAATAAAGAACACAGCTCCATCGCTGCACTTACATATACTTATGTATACATGTAAAGAAAGCCATGAACACCCCGGGGTCCTCTGAAGTATCCGTTACAGCAGAGCCATCGCGGGGGTCCAAAACGCTTGGACACTGCTAGCACGGCGCCCACACCAACACAAAGCAGGAGATGAAGCATCGCTATGTTTCCAAACCGACTTCATTCTAAGACAAAGACGAGAAAATATAATGAAGCAAATCTTCCCTTTGGCTTCACCTGCACAGGTGCAGAGGTAGGTCTCCCTGCAGGATTCCCTGTGTCGGGAGCAGCGCTGGGCTGTTTAAATCACGGACAAACAGGATCCCACATTCTTGATTTTTAGTTCACAAACACTTGTTGTAATGACTAACTACTCCTGACATGTTGGAGATGTTTGCTCTTTATACAGTAAAGTTACAGGATACAAATAACATCAGGCTGATCCTGCCACGATTTGTTCCCTCAGTTCAAATCACAGACAAACAGCTGTTTATGTTTTTAAACCCATTTTGCTCAGAGAGACATTTTTGAGAAATGTATTGACAGCAATGTTGAATATTATTACACAGGAAAAAACAACTACAGTAAAATAATCACACCGTGACGCCTCTGCCTTTGTAAATGGAGGGACAGTAACTGTGTGTAAAACCTGCAGACAGTCAGATTAACAGTATTTTATCTCTATCATTCTGCAGTTTATCTCCTGTAAACAATAACGTGGCCACAGCGTGACGTGGAAAAGGCACACACCTTTGACGTTGTGAACTCTGTATTCCTCGTGATGCTGCAGGATTGTAGACTGGAACGACCTGCTCTCTATGTTGGTGGATTTATAAAGTGAAGAAAATAAGAAGAGCACCATGTGTTGCAAATACTGTAAATGGTGCTTCTAACGTAGACACAGAAATGAAGAATACCTAAACACAGCACAAGTATGTTCAGGAAAGAGTAAATGTACTGAGACCTCGACCTTACCTGCCTCAGTCTGCTCCGGCCTCCTCACATCAGCTGCAGATGTGCTTCACACCTGACTTTAAGTCTTACTTTGAGTAGTTCCTGTTCTTCTTACACACCTGAGCGTTAGGATCACCAGTGTTACCTGTGTCTTTCTCAAACATTATTGATGGATATTATTTTATATTTACGTTACCGTCTGTCGATGTCTTCTGTGGACAGGTTTGGTCTTTCTAAGAATCAAGTCCAAACATTTATCCTCATCCATGACTCAGGAGACGATGAAGAATGGCGTGGAAAACCTTTTATGTTGCATCTGATTGGTGAAATATGGCAGCCGTGACCACAGATGACCTCGTTGATCCTCGGGTAGTTCCAGTCTGCAGAGCAAAGACGTGTTGCACATGAATGTTTGCAGCTGAAGGCTTGGACAGCTCAGCTGTCGGTGGGTCCTGATGTCTGTATTTATCCACAGACTGATTTATCCTCACTTTAATTGATTTTACTGCTGCAGTTAAGGAGCAGTGGACTCTGTGGACTTCAGGAAGCAGGCGCAGGGATACAGACTGCCATCATCTCTGATGGTTAAGAAAAGGTAAAGTTGTTTTAAGCTGTTATTGTTGGACACAGCAGGTCACTTTAGAGTTTCTCTGAAATTCTGGTTATTTTCACTTCCTCCCAAACACGTCTGATGTCTGCAGGTCAGCCTGACCTCGATGCTTTCATGTTGTTGTTCTCTTCTGCCTGCTTCTCAGTCTTTCAGGAAACAAAAAGGAACCAGTTTCACTTTAGTGCCTGTAAGAAACGACACCGGTGGATTCACACTGTGCTAGTTATCATCATCATCATTATGGAGAAGGTTCTGGGGTCAAACAGCCTTCATGTGACAGTTTCCATGGGTTTGGTCTGTTGGGATACGCTCCAGCCTCGGCCTCTCATATCCCTGTGTTGGTGTTGGGATTATAGACTACGTGCACGTTAGCATATGCTGCTTCCGGTGAGGAAACTCCTGTGGGGAGCTTTGTTTCTGGTGTCCTGTTCGCGCCTTGTTTACGGTCCAAAACAAGTTAATCAAATGAATGAATCAAGCGGCGATTTCCATTTCTATAGATTGAAGGTAAGTCACAACATTCGTACATACTAATGTATAGAAACCGTTACCAGCAATCGTTCATTTTTGTGTGTCTTTTTTCACGGTTTGTTAACATGCTGTGTAGGTGTGTACTTGACGAGCTGATCTCGACATAACGGGAAACATCTGGTTTGACTATTCTTCACCTGTAGTTTGAATGCTGAACATTTGCCTGTTTAAATCATGAGACCAGTCACTATACAGAGATGTGCTTCTGAATGTGGACGATGCTGCTGCAGTTCTGCTTGTGTTGAGTGATGTAAACAACTGATCGATCTCTTTAAACGTCAAAATTGATCATTCGATTTTTATGACACAACAGTGGTGAGTGTTCCCACCTTCTCTTTGTCACTTAACGCGATCTTTCTGTTTTCCAGTTTTGGACATGATTGTGGAGGATATCTTCGCAGCAGCGATTGACCGCAAAGTAAAGCTACCGGAAATGTACAACCCCACATCCGGTCTCAAATCAGGAAGTTAGTATTTTCTCATGCACAGGGTCTGTTGGTTCCAGTGCCCGAGGACACAGGAAGAAACACGACAAAGGGCGTGGTTACAGAGCTCCTTGTTTTGATCTGTATTATTATCCTGCATCCATCTTCTTGCTTTATGGTTACGCAGGTTGTGGTCGGCAGTGTTTTCCAGTGATTGGAAAAGCGACGCTGATCTTATGAGCACAGGTGATGATCAGAGTGGCAGACTGAAAGCTCAGTCTGTCATGGGAACTCTGTTTGATGTTAAGTCGGTCCAACGGTCCATCTCACGCTTTGTTTTCATTATTTGTAACCAAGGTAACAAATGAACTCGATAGGTGTAGCGGCGCCTTCGAGGGAAACCAACGGCGCCTCCTGGAGCCAGACTCTGGAGACAAACATCTGTTAGTAACGCCTGGAGCCGCCGGGATCAACCAGGCGCACCGGGAACGCCACCTGCAGGGACTGTGGTCGAGCGCTGTGTCGGCACTGTGACCCCGGCATCGCTGACTGATCGCTGTCAAATATCAAAGCTTTACCTCACAGGGACGGCGGCTGTGGGGCGATCCTGGCTCAAGAGTTGGGAGTTCGTCTTGTAATCGGGAGGTTGCTGGTTCGAGTCTCGGCTCCAACAGTCTCGGTCGTTGTGTCCTTGGGTAAGACTCTTTACCAGTTGCCTACTGGTGGTGGTCAGAGGGGCCGGTGGTGCCAGTGTCCGGCAGCCTCGCCTCTGTCAGTGCGCCCCAGGGTGGCTGTGGCTACAATGTAGCTGCATCACCAGTGTGTGAATGTGTGGATGACTGGATGTGTGAAGTGCTTTGGGGTCCTTAGGGACTAGTGAAGCTCTATACATACATCTGTATTATGTTGCAGATGTATGACACGTACACTGTGCTGCTGCAGCTTCAGTGAGCCTGACAGGCTGCAGGCTGCTCACAGACTCCAAACACAGACTCCTCACTGACAGAACACCTTTAGCCCACGGTGAGTCTGCCTCCGGACGTTCTGTTGGTCTACAGTCGTCATAATAATGTTATTTCTCTGGCTGTCCCAGCTGCTCCCAGTCAGGAGCCAGTAAAACACAACAGTGTTATTTCAGGATTCTTTTCCACTAAATGGGATTATTTATTATCCTGATTTCCTCAAACATAACACCGCCTGGATGAGAGATGAAGCCTTTCTCTTTTTGCTCCAGCTGTATTCCCACGTCCACTGGATGTGACCTCAGGGATATTTGGGATGTTTCCATGGTGACCCCATCAACCCAAAGGAGAGAGGCAGATCATGGAGTAACGAGTATGTAAACATCCGGAGTTCAAAAGCATTCACAGGATTTCATCAGCAGATAAACGGGAATGAGTGAGGACGTCAGACTAACACACTTATACACACAGTCCCAGTGTTACTGTAAATCTGTGATGGTGGTTTATGACTGATAGTGCTTTGGGTTCTGCGTCGTATCCTGGCGTTTCTTCCTGTGTTTAGTTCAGGCTTCATGTTTATGTTGTTCCCAGTCATCTCTGGGCTCCATGTTCCCTGTGTTCAGTGTCAAGTCCGTGCCTCTGTCTCGTGTTTCCTGTTTTACTTTGACGGTCCGTGCCTCATGTCAGTGTTGCTAGTTTAGCTTCCCCCGGTCTCGTCAGCTTTGTTACTCCCAGCTGTGTTTAACCCTGTGTTTCCTGTCAGTGTCGTACTCTCATACTGTGTTACGCCCGGTTATGATTCCCAGTCTAGTTAGTTTCTGCTCCTTTTGCCATCCAGCAAATGAAGCTGAGTTTAGCTTTGCCGTCTCGAGTCCTGCATTCCTGCTGCACAGTATCGACAGATAGTCATCCTATGTGCAGAGCTGCATCGTCATATTAAACATGTCCAGAGTTTCTAATGAGCAGCTGGTGATGGAGGCGTGTGGGCCCAGCATCAGATAAATGAGGGTTCATCATTCTCTGATTGGACGAGATTCGCTGGCTGGACTCGTTGTTTTGGTTCATACTCTGACAGAAGAGCTTAAATAAATCTTTCCGTCCACTTAAAGGTCAAAACAAATTTGCAATTCAAAGTTCAGCAGCGCCACGGTGCTCGAGCTGCTCCGAAACAGGAGCCCGGACAAGCCTGGAAGGCTTCCTGGTAATGAGGCTTTGGGAATATCCAGCCAAAGAAACAAGATTCAGTCATAAAAATGAAAAGTTTTTCTCAGTAAACGTTTTTCTTTTGTCTTGATCCTGTTTTAGCCTCTAAGACGCCGTCACAGCGTCGAGCTGAAAACACTGACGCAGACTTGTTTGTGCCTGCAGTGACTCACTGACAGGATTTCTGAGCACATTTCTTCTCCGGGTCCACGTCGAGGTTTCATTGCCTGCTTGGCAACGGTCACCGGGGCCGGAGCTCAGAGCGCGCTCCCAATAATGAGTCAGTACATTTCTTTCCACAGGTCATTATAACCTCGTTAGCTAAGTCCCCTCCCAGCGACCGGAGCGCCGGAGGTCATGTTAGAAGTAATTTTAGAGTAAATACTGGACTCCATACAGAGAGATGTGTGAGGGCGGGGCTTACCTGACGTTCACAGGTGAAGAGGAGCCGAGAGAAGAAAGAAGGGAGGATGCTGAGGATGAAGGTTGCTAATTAGAGCAGAAAGGCTGCAATTGCAGCTGCTCATTATGGTTTAGGAGAACATGGACACACACACACACCGTCAGCACTAATTAGCGTGCTGCAAACATCAGCGTGTGCGTGGTTGTTCACACTGGGCTGACTGGGCCAGTTTGTGGGGCTGCTGAGAGGCTCTCTTCATCCTGCTCCTCAGCCTCACACTCACAGGTATCACCTGAGTGTGATGCTGAGGAGCAGGTGGCCGTGTCACGCTGTTCACCTGTGGCTGCGCCGACACACAGCCTGAGCAGCCTCATCCATCACTATTGTTGTTGTTGTTGTTGTTGTCATAATTAGCACATTGTTTGCTTGGCTAACACAACCACCTGTGTTTGGACAGGAGGAGGCCCTGAAGCCTGCAACGCCACCCTGCATGATCTGATTGGTTTAAATGATGAGTCTAAAGGGGTTAAAGGTCAACAGGAAGTTAGCTGTTTAGTGTCATTGTTACTGTGCTCACTGAAGGGCAGCAGAGCAGCTCCCAGGCCTGCTGTCTGAGCTTCTGCAGCTGGAGTTCAGGTACGTCAGAGGTGATGCTGATGGTTCACCATCGAGCTGCAGGAGGCTAGCCCCTCGTCTCCCTGCTCCTCCTCCTCCTCCTTCACTGAGACGAAGCAGAAGGAGCAGCGCTAACCGAAGCTGGAAGAATGATGCAGACATGCAGATGTTTCTTCTTCATGTCATCGTTGTTTTCACCTGCGTGTTGCACACCTGAGCTGCCTTTGATAAGCCCCAAATGTGCAGAAGTCCTCCTTTCAGAGCAGCTCCTGCCAGCAGCAACAGCTGGTGAAATTCAAGGATCAGACTCGGCTGAAGTTAGGATCAGCTGGTTGACTGGGAAACAGGAGCAGTAATTATACTCGGACACGTGCTGGAATATTCCTGCACTCCAAGCACGACAGGTAATATTAACACACACACCTGAGGTCCTTTCTAAAGGAGCTGACATAAATCACACTCTGTATCAGCTCCTGCTTCCATGCGCATTAATCACAGCATGGATGAGCAGGTGACGTAGAAATCTCCACAGAGGTGGTGCTGTTTGCTCCAGCTTTGCTTCGCCCTCGGTTCATCAGAGAGACGGCGCCGTCGTCCCGGGACTCGAGCCTGTGGGTCACTGTTTGTGAGGACTTTGTAGTGTTTTTGAATGAAGCTGTAACGTGTTTTGATGTTGTCTGTTCCAGATGTGGGCAGGTGTGGCACCACACAGCAGCCACATCTGGACGGTGTAACGTGGACGTGCAGCTGCAGATGTGGTCATCACGCTGTGCTTACCTGGTCAGTGTCACCTGTGCCTGCTGCGTGTTTGTGAGGTGATCTTTATGGTTTCAATTAAATCTGAAAACTTTTTGGTCCTCGTTTGCCTTCAGCACCACGGACAGCGCCGTCACGCCTCGGAGCAGCCTCCCGCTGTGCATGGACGCCCTCAGCAGCGAGCTGCTCGTTAGCCCAAACTTAGAAACGAGTCACATGACTGACCAGAACGCTCGTCCCTGAACTTGTTACTGATAAAACGTATTCTAAGCCTCACAAATGATGCTAATTATCAAAAGCATGCCTGCGACTTCATTTTATTCTGTTTATTTATTTTGTTGTCTTCTGTTTATATTTGGATTCATGTTCTGTTTTGTATTTGTTCATGTTTTTTTAATTAATCCATGTTGATGCCAGACGGACGTCTGTGCAGCTCCAGCTTGGGAACAGGAAGTTGTTTGTTCCACGCTTTTTCTGTTGCTGGTTGGTGATTATTACTTCAGGCTCACGCTTCCTCTCCTTGTTGCTGCAGAGGATGAAGTCGTGCTGGCTCTCTCTGGTGCAGCATTTTCAGCAGCAGCATCAGTAAAATCTTTCACTCAGCAGGAAAAGATCTGAGGACCAGAAAGGCTTCAGGAGTGACGCCTCAGTGCCGTGGAGGAAGCACGAGATGAGCTGCAAGGACGAGCTGCTCAGGGCTTTGTGGATGACATCATCATCATCATCATCATGAGATGTGGGAAGAATCTGGATCAGAATATCCAACAGAAATATCCTGTCTCAGAGTGACGCTGAAAAACTAGTTCATGCATTTATTACTTCCAGGCTGGACGACTGTAATTCATTATTATCAGGAAGTCCTAAAAACTCCCTGAAAAGCCTTCAGCTAATCCAAAATGCTGCAGCAAGAGTCCTGACAGGGACGAGAAAGAGAGAGCAGATTTCTCCTGTTTTGGCTTCCTGTTAAATCCAGAATTCAAAATCCTGCTCCTCACATACAAGGTCTTAAATAATCAGGCCCCATCTTATCTTAATGACCTTGTAGTACCATATCACCCTATCAGAGCACTTCGCTCCCGCTCTGCAGGCCTACTTGTTGTTCCTAGAGTATTTAAAAGTAGAATGGGAGGGAGAGCCTTCAGTTTTCAGGCCCCTCTTCTGTGGAACCAGCTTCCAGTTTGGATTCAGGAGACAGACACTATCTCTACTTTCAAGATTAGGCTTAAAACTTTCCTTTTTGCTAAAGCATATAGTTAGGGCTGGACCAGGTGACCCTGAATCCTCCCTTAGTTATGCTGCAATAGACGTAGGCTGCCGGGGGATTCCCATGATGCATTGAGTTTTTCCTTTCCAGTCACCTTTCTCACTCACTATGTATTAACAGACCTCTCTGTATTGAATCATATCTGTTATTAACCTCTGTCTCTCTTCCACAGCATGTCTTTATCCTGTCTTCCTTCTCTCACCCCAACCAATCACAGCAGATGGCCCCGCCCCTCCCTGAGCCTGGTTCTGCTGGAGGTTTCCTGTTATTATTACAATATAAAGCACCTTGAGGTGACTGTTGTTGTGATTGTGTAAATAAAGTTCAATTGAATGTTATTTCCTGTTGTTTTGCCCCTCAGCAGAGGACTGTCAGAGTATCCTCCCAGCGTTCAGATGGACGTGTGAACTCATGTTAACATCATGCAGAGAGATGATATGAACGATATGATAAGAATAACCTCGGTCACGATATCGCACGCCGTCTGCTCTCCTGAAACTCCAAATAAGAGCGCAGGCTCATACAACGCTCTGTGTCCTCTCTGCAGCTCGTGTCCTGTGAAGTGTTTGAAGGTGAACACACAGCTCGCTGCTGATTGGTTCATTTCCAGGTCGTGCTGTCGGGGTTCATGTGAGGATGAGCAGCGGCTCTTTGTAATCACTCTCTGCAGGAACTCATCAGCACCATTCAGCTGCACACCTCAGCTCTTAAAGGACGCGTGATTAGCCGCGGCTCTCCAAATCTGAGGCTCAGGTGTGCAGAGGAACCTGGAGCCGTTAATATGCAGCTGGATTGAGGACGCCGCCGCCTCACGTGAAGAATGCTGCTTCCATTAAGCTCAGCTTTTAAACTGAAAGCACGTCTGAATGATGCTGTGGCAGCTTTCTTTCTTTCTGCAGGGTTAAATTCACCGAGTGTCCTGAGCACGCCAAGGCGTGGACGTCCAGTCGGACCTGAGAGTGAAAAACAGGAAGCTTATCTTTCTGCTCTCGTTCAGAACTCCGCCTGCTGGCCGACGTCCCGAAAACGTTGTTTTCCACATAGGTCACCGTGTTTTACAGCAGGCGGTCTCATAAATCTGAGAGACGGCAGATCAGATGACCCCATACATCACACAAAGGTCAGCAGCCTGACACAGGGAAGTGATCTGTCTTCTTACAGAGGAGCGTGCAGCGGCGGAGCGTGAGCAGTGAGAGAAACTGAAGGAGGCTCATTAGTATGGAGCAGGGAGCTTTAGAGAGGAGGCAGGTGGAGGCAGGAGGACCTCACACGCCGGTGGAGGTGCTGGAGACGCTGAAGGTCACTCAGATGTGCAGGAACCAATAAGGGCTTAAAAGGACGAAGCTGTAAACGCTCTGCATCATTCTGAGGACGTCGAGTCGGGTCACGCGTCACGTTTCAGTCCAAACAGAAACATCTGGACTTCTTTAAAAGCTTCATCCAAGATGCTTCTTCAGTTGGTCCCAGATCTTTAAGCCCTGTGGGAAGTGTCCCTCAGAGGGCCGTGGACCCCGTGTTGATCCTCTGCCTGGGTGTGACAACAGGTGTGTGTCACAGTCAGCCAAAGCTTCAGGTGAACCCTGTGAGGGTGGGGTGGGGTGTCACTCTGCTGTGGTTCTGGTTTGCTGTCTTACTTTTGTGGGCGTGGTCTGTTCCCACGCCAACGCTCTCAGCCTCCCACTTCCTTTCCATAAATGTGGTTTCATTTCTCAGCCGCTGACACTCGTTGGTCGCTGCTCTGCTACGTACATTTCCCAGCAGCCTCAGCGTGTCCATCGGTTTGGTCGGGGTGAGACGGCGCCGTGCACACCGCCGGCCGGAGGCAGACAGACGGGGATGCACGTCTCCTCCTGTTGGAGTTTTCTTTGGAAAATTGTCCAGATTTGTAGAAATCGTGTTTATCAGCTAACCCACCATCCGGAGCGAGAGCAGAGGTGTACTCGGGCAGGTTTCTGTGTCTGAGACATCAGCGAGACGGTCCTGAGCTGAGAAACTAACTCCAGCATCATCGGAGAGCCGGGAGTTCACACATGAACGACACACAGCTGTTAGTGAGGCCGAGAGCGTGCCAAAAGCTCCAGAGCTCCCGCCTAAATATCTTCAAAGTGACCTAAAGAGTAAAAAGTGCTGTACATGTTGCTCAGTGTTCACAAACCGCGGTCCTGGGCTTGTTGATGCCAGCACAGCCAGTAATGCCCGTCTCTGGCCAAGCTCCGCCCCCTGAACTGTCAGCCCACTTTTTGTTGGACTTTGCAGGTTGTCGTGTTTTCCCCGGTCTCTGTGCACCGTTAGAGGCGCCGTCAGCCTCGCCGTGTCGTCCCACGTGTGTTTGTCTCAGCCTCGTCTCAATAAAGTTCCTGCTCTTCTTAAACCTGCTGCCACGAGTCTGACATCATCCTCGCCGTGACAGGACGCACTTCTGGAACTTTGCACCGAGCAGCTCGGGAGTGATGTGCGAGTCGTGAACGAATCGTTCAATACTCGAGAATCACTTTACTGACTCGTGAATCATGATTCACGAGCCCAACTGACTCACTGACTCATCCCTGTTGCTGTTAGCAAACTAACTTCATCAGTAGAAATATGTCGAGCTCATAGTTAAAGTTGTGGAAAAACAACAACAGCCAGTTTTTTAACAAAAACATTTCTGCTCTGAACCCTGAGTAGAAGCTCACATCGAGACAATAGCTCCTCGGTTCACAGTAGCGTCGCTCTGCTAACATGCTAACAGCACGTTTGAGCTACTCACCCCCTCCCCTCCTGTGCTGAATCACTCACTCACTCACCCCCTCCCTCCTGGCTCACAGCTTCTTCTTCTTGGTTGGCAACCAACGTTAGGTGCATTAGCGCCCCCTGGCACACAGCTCAGTGGATGCTCGAGCTACATGTAAGGGTGGAGTGGTTGTAGCTCAGGTGGCAGAGCAGGTTAGCCACTAATCAGAAGGGCGGTGGTTCGATCCCGGGCTGCATGCCAAATATCTTATGGCAGTCTCCCCTCTTTCAGTGCGCCCCAGGTGCTACAATGTAGCTGCCATCACTAATGTGTGAATAACTGAATGTAGTGTAAAGTGCTTTGGGGTCCTTACGGACTAAGTAAAGTGCTATACTTGCAAAGAAAAGCGTCTGGACTTCTTTAAGTTACTTGAAGACGTTTCACCTCTCATCCGAGAGGCTTCTTCAGTTCTCAGGTCAAGAAGAAGCTTCTTGGATGAAGGTGAAACGTCTTCAAGTAACTTAAAGAAGTCCAGACGCTTTTCTTTGCAAGCTCCTTTGACTACGATGACCTGGATGACTGAGAACCTTCATAGACATAAAGTGCTATACAAACACAGGCCGTTTACATATGACTCACTCACTCCTGGTTCTCCGCTGCTGAAACTCAGAGCGTGTTAGCGTGGAAGAGTCGCTCCTTCACCTGAGATGAAGTCTGACAGTCTGACTGACACAATATAACATTCAGTCTTTGTTTGCTTTGCAAAGATAACAAGCAGACTAAAGGAAAAAGTTTATGAAATTCACTATTTCACTAAATTATTTAGATGAGAAAATATATATTTGACACATTTGAGGAAAATACAAATAAAATAAATGTTCCCTTTAGAAATCTTACGTTTTTTGCTCTTTAAGATATTTTTTCAATCACTCATCAGCAGCAGGATTTACATGAACAGAAAACAAATTCAGTGAAAATATCCATGTTTGCACTCTGAACGAGTCACTCGTGAATCCTGTTTTTGAGTCAGACTCGATTCAGTAAAAAGAATCGAGTTCACCATCACTGCAGCTCGCCGTGTTAATGACGCAGCGGAGGAGGAGGATTGTTTATTCGCCTCTGCACGCGCTCAGATCGCTTCATCCATCCTCCCTCACTGATTCCATTTCCTCATCTTCATCCATCTTCCTCTTCCTCCAGAGGCTGCATCTCACAGCCAATGAGAAACATTTATCCTGTGTGTGTGTGTGTGTCTGTGTGTGTGTGTGTGTCTGTGTGTGTGTGTGTCTGTGTGTGTCTGTGTGTGTGTGTCTGTGTGTGTGTGTCTGTGTGTGTGTGTCTGTGTGTGTGTGTCTGTGTGTGTGTGCAATCGCAAAGTTATTAAGATCACTCAACCAAATGATCTCTGCGGGCAACAACACACACACACACACACACACACACACACAAACAATGATGAATAGTTGTGTGTGTGTGTGTGTGTGTGTGTGTGTGTGTGTGTGTGTGTGTGTGTGTACAGTAATTTCACAATCCTCACAAACAGGAAAGTCTCCACAGTGACGACGACGTTTACACACAAACTGGCTGCACCCGCCCCCTCGCCGGCCTCCCATTGGTCAGCCGGCTCATTAGCGTCTCGTTAGACTCTACGCGTTGATCAGAGGAGCGTCTGGAGCGTCAGACGGTCGATGTGACCTCAGCAGTTACACTTCCTGTGGGACCTGCTGTGACGCCGCTGACGTGGATCGCTGTGCTTCTGTCGTGACCTCGTGAGCCGCGTGATGACTGTGAGCGTGGGTAAACCCGCCCTCACTGACCTTTGCGCTGTGGTTGGTTTACATCACATGACGCTCCGTCCGGACAGAAGATGGCGCTGTTTTTAAAGCTTTAAGCACTTGTTCCTTAAACCCAGAGTCACACCTGTGAGCGCCTTTACAGCCACATTAATATCACTGACACACCTGTACAAGACTGTTGTTATAACTCACCTGGATTAAAGTTATTATTAGGGGTGTGGCCTCTGACTGACAGGCGGACGCAGGTAGCGGCTAGCTCAGCTAACATCATGTCCATGGATGATGGCGATGAAAAGTGCTGCTGATAATCTGTGTTTGATGATGATGGCAGGACACAGATCATGTCATCATCATCATCGTCATCAGTTTTGAGTCTTTGTTGGCGGCCGACCCCTCGCTGCAGCGCCTCCTGCTGTCTGCACACCAGCAGCAGCAGTTTCCTCCCGACCAGCTGAGAAAATCAAATAAAAGTCGTGGATCTAATATGTAAAATCTTCAACCATCCTCGCCGTCCCCGTGGAACCGAGGTTCCTGTCAGTCCTCTACAACTTTCATGAGCACATTTGTTGGTACACGTGTCGTCTTCACTTTAAATCATTAAACACTTTGTGGTTTCATGTGAGCAGCATTAAATATGAAACACGTACATGCAGTGATATAATACGTCTGCCTTTGTCTCCTTCCTCTGTGTCCTTTCGTCAGGTTTAGATCTGAGTGCAAACAAAAGCACTGATTTGGAGCTTTTTCCAGCGTGGTGCAAGATGTGGCTTTAAGTGAAGAGGCTGCTGTAGTGATGCTGTTTCCATCACAGGCTGCTGTGAAAACTGCTCCTTCCACACTAAACCAGTGTAAAACTTCATGCTTCTGTTGGATTTTTGCTTCGGTGGGAAGATCATCATCTCTCAGACAGAGCAGTGCAGGAGAAAATAAAACCTCCCAGCTGGGAAATTCATGTTCTGATCAATAATTCAGGATCCAGAGGAAGAAAGGTTTCTGTTGTTTCCAAAATTCATGACCACGATCTTTTCTTCTTCCTGTGGAAAAGCTTTCAGAGGCTGAATGTCAGCTGCTGGAAACACTTTGTGCTTCACTTATGTCCTCTTTGCTACGGCTGGAGTTTCAGAGCTAACAGCAGCGCGGCCCGAAGCATGTCACACACACAGACACAGACACACACACACAGACACACACGCACAGACACACACGCACACACACAGACACACACACACACACACACACACACAGACACACACACACACACACACACACACACACACACGCACAGACACACACGCACACACACACACACACACAGACACACAGACACACACGCACAGACACACACACACACACAGACACACAGACACACACGCACAGACACACACACACACACGCACAGACACACACGCACAGACACACACGCACAGACACACAGACACACACGCACAGACACACATGCACAGACACACACAGACACACAGACACACACACACACACAGACACACACGCACAGACACACAGACACACACGCACAGACACACATGCACAGACACACACAGACACACAGACACACACACACACACAGACACACACGCACAGACACACAGACACACACGCACAGACACACACACACACACACACACATTATCTGAACCACATTCAGCTGTTTAAAAAACACATGTCCAGGTTTGAGGCATCACATGAAGCTGAAGCACCGTCACAAAGTGATGTCCCCGGTTTTCATGGACGTCCTCTCACTGGACATAAGAACTGCACATGGACTCACTGTGGTGGAAAAGCATGTTTTTCACACACACAGTGAGATTAAATTGATCTGCTTCAGGGAGTAGGACATGAGTCACTGTTATTCATGAGCGCCTGTGTGTGTGTGTGTGTGTGTTTCTGTGTGTGTCTGTGCGTGTGCGTGTACAGCATCAGCTACACAAGCCTGACACACCTGAACTGAACCCAAACTAATATTTGTCGTAGCTAAACGATGAAAACGCCCCGAGGCTGCACTCATATTCGCCGTGTTTACGTTTAGCAGTGCCGCCATGATTTTCCCCTTTCCTCAGACACAGGCTGCGCTTTCTTGTTGCTAGGGAACAAATACAGTACACGCTGGTTATTTACAGTCCATGAATCATGCACCTATAGAAACGAGGACTGCAGTCTCTGTGAGGTCAGTGGTAAGGCCTGTTTAGCCACCAGGCTCTGTGAAATGATGCTCGTTATCAAAGAGAGTTCACCGCGCTTCATGGGCGATCGTGGCTCAAGAGTTGGGAGTTCGTCTTGTAACCAGAAGGTTGGCGGTTCGAGTCCCGGCTTGGACAGTCTCGGCCGTTGTGTCCTTGGGCGAGACACTTCACCCGTTGCCTACTGGTGGTGGTCAGAGGGCCCGGTGGCGCCAGTGTGCGGCAGCCTCGCCTCTGTCAGTGCGCCCCAGGCTGGCTGTGGCTACAATGTAGCTGCCATCACCAGTGGGTGGATGTGTGGATGACTGGATGTGTAAAGTGCTTTGGGGTCCTTAGGGACTAGTAAAGCGCTACACAAATACAGGCCATTTATTATTTATTTACCATGGCGTTTCATTGATAAGAGACAAATGAGGACGTCATGTGATTACAGAGCCACCCAGTGGCTCAACGATGGTTGCTTCCTCATATTAAAAGAACAACAACACAAACTTTGACCCATCCATGGGCCTCAGTGTTGTCAGACTATGACTTGTACCTTAACAAAGGTAAGACGCAGCATCACATCCTGCCTTTGTCTGGAATAAAGCGGCGCTCGCGGACAACTGCGTGACATTTTTGGGAATCTTTTCTTTCCCTCTGCCTGAGTCTAATGATGCAATTAACCTTAAAATGTGTCAGTTTGATAGCTGCAGAGCATCTCAGTGTTAATTCTGTGTCCATTCGCCCCGGGCAGAGCGAAGGGCCGACACAGAGAACAGGTGACATTTAGATACCGACAAATTGGTATGACTCATTTTTGTATCCCTGTTCCTGCTGACATAGGTGTCACGTTTAAGGTCAGTTTGCAGCTCCTGCCATCCTCAGTCTGACGTCCAGGAGGTCAACAACACGAGAAAAGTTTGGCGGCAAACAGAAAACATCCTCGTCTGTAAAATAAATGCTGCTTTTAGCTCAGACACACGAAGACTAACAGCAACACTTTAATATGTACGTGCAAATGTCTTTGCCTGGTCATTACACTCTTCCTGTCAGGCCAATGTCAAAACTCCTGAAGTTTGTAATCCCGTAATCTAAGCATCTCTGTGCTACACTTCCCAGCTTGCTTTGTTAGTAGAGATCCACCATCTTCATCCTGGAAACCAAAGACAAGAGTACCTTCTGCCAGGTCCCAGCGCCCCCATCGTCAGCATCAGTGCACCTGCCACCTTGGACTTCTGTCATTGGTCAGTTTGGTTCCTGTTTCTTCATTCTGCTGGTCTGGGTTGGGGAACCTGCTCGATCCTAAACGATCCATCCTCTCTGCTCGTGTCTGCTGTTGAGTATTTAGTTATTTGTCAGACCAGCATGGACCCAGCAGACTGCACGAGATACAAAATCCTTCCTAGAAGACTGAATCATGTAAGCGGACAAGATCTCCTGCGTTTGTGGTCAAACTCCCATCTTCACATATTCTTCCTTGAATCCCCTGAACTACACCTCGCTTCGATACTGTCGACCATAATATCCTATTAGAGCGATTAGAACATGCTGTAGGTATTACAGGTACTGTGCTGCAGTGGTTTGTATCATATCTATCTAATAGACTCCAGTTTGTGCATGTAAATGGAGAGTCCTCTTCACACACTGAGGTTAATTATGGAGTTCCACAGGGTTCAGTGCTAGGACCAATTCTGTTTACATTATACATGCTTCCCTTAGGCAGCATCATTAGAAGACATAGCATATATTTACACTGCTATGCAGATGACACCCAGCTCTATCTGTCCATGACGATCTATCTTTTTTTCCTTTAATCAAAGAGAGTCTGTGAAGAGTTCCTTCAGCTTTTTCTTCCTGCTGTAAAAACGTTGGTTTGTAAAACCAATGCACATATTTAGCATTACTGTTAACTGTATTTACTGCACCAACTTCTTTTTAGTTGAGTTGTGCCTCTACAGTGACGTGCAAAAGTACTTTTCCACATTTTGTCACATTACAGCCACAGACATGAATCAGTGTTATTGGACTTCCACGTGAAACACAAAGTGGTGAACACGTGAGGAGTGGAATGAAAAAAATACAGATACAAATACAGCTGCTCTGTGACGCCTCAGAGGTCGTCTGAGAGAACATTGGGAGCAACAACACCATGAAGTCCAAAGAACACAGCAGACAGCAGTGATGGGCAGACGAAGCTTTCTGAAGCTTGTGTTGAAAAACGGTTCATTACTCGAAGCTTTTCAACACAGTCCTCTCTGGTGACACCTGGTGGCCAAAAAGATGAAGAGCAGCTTGAATCCACAAAATAAAACCAACCGCTTCATTATGATTGCCCACTCTGCAGAGCGGTGTCCTGACTGATATTGGGCCGCTGTGTTGCTTTGAACGTGTATTTTTTGGGGTTAAAAAATGTGTTTTATTTGTTTAATAAATAATTTTGACCAGTAAACTCTCCTTGTTTAAACATGCACCATGGTGTGGTCTTTCTTTGCTTGTGACTTCTTGATGTTGGTAAATACAATAATTAAAAAAATACCATGTTACATATAACATACATATAATAATGTACAACACATTATGGAGCATGCTTCTGCTGTGAGGTCCCGCCTCCATGTACTTATGCAAGTGCTAGACGGGTATATTTATAAATAATATTATATTAGGGAATTTTTCCTATACATATTTGTGACCTGGGGGTAGAATTGATTGTGAACTGGAAAGGGAAAATGCTTATGAACTTGTAAATTAAAAACATGATGCATTTAAAGTAGCCCTTTTTTCATTTTTATTTAAGAAGAGAATTTGTTCCACTGTGCGATTCCTTTATTCCTTTTTGTGGAGATAATTTCTCCTGCATTAAGGAAAATCCCTTCACATGGCACAGAGGAGGCTGGAGTGCAGAGAAACTGGTAGAGATGCAGTTATACAGTCTATCTGGGCCCCACCAACTATCAGCTAAAGACAATAAATAAATTAAATTGCTGCACATTTGGCAGACTAACATTTTCAGATTAACTAAACAATAAAATATATATTTTTATAACATTAAATGTAAAGAATCAAGTGGAAGTTTTTCTAAAGTTATTTACTGATATTTATATCATGAAAAGCAGATTTTTGACATTTTAAGTTTTTCCCGTTGTCAGATAAAATAAACACACAAAACAAAAGCAAACAACAAGAACACAAAGCTGGAAAACCCTCCCGACTGACCAAAATCAACTCAAAATCCTCCCACACAACAGAACCTCCTCTCTTCCTCGCTGGCTCCAAATCTCTCAGTGGAAATATCAGTGGTTCGCTGTCTGTCACCATCAAAACTCCACAAATCCCGTGAATGATTCGCTTCCTTATAAACCATTGAATCAAACACCGAAGCAGTTAGGCTCTAAATGAAGCTTGGGACGTCACTGATCACGTGACTCTGGCCAAACGAATCAAGCTTCGACACAGTGCTTCTGAAGCACCGGAGCGTCAGCTTCAAGCGGGCATCACTACCAGACAGGTCAGGGATAAAGTTATTGAGACATTTACAGCAGGCTTAGGCTACACAAAGATTTCCCAAGCCTTGAACATCCCACAACTGTGGCACAACTGTAAACCTACCAAGACATGTCCACCTAAACTCACAGCAGAACAAGGAGCTGATCAGAAATGCAGCCAAGAGGCCCATGGAGACTCTGGACGAGCTGCAGAGATCTACAGCTCAGGTGGGGAATCTGTCCACAGGACAACTATTAGTCATGCACTGCACAAAGTTGGCCTTTATGGAAGAGCGGCAAGAAGAAAGCCATTGTTAACAGAAAACCAGAAGAAGTCCCGTTTGCAGTTTGTGGGGGACACAGCAAACATGTGGGGGACACAGTAAACATGTGGGGGACGCAGCAAACATGTGGGGGACGCAGCAAACATGTGGGGGACGCAGCAAACATGTGGGGGACGCAGCAAACATGTGAAGAAGCTGCTCTGGTCACATGAGACCAACATGCAAAACGCTGTGTGTGGAAAACTAACGCAGCACATCACTCTGAACACACCATCCCCACTGTCAGATATGGGGGTGGCAGCATCATGCTCTGGGGGCAGGGACAGATGTTTGCCTGATGTGGAGCAACAAAAGCAAATACAGGAGAGTCTATGTGCATTTCACAGCCCGTACAGACCTTTGCACATCAATAGTTATATTTGCCTCATCCCAGGATGCAAAGCAGAGTTTGTTCAGCTCAAACGTGGAACAAACACTGGCTAACGGGTCCAGGTCGGATCAACGCTCACACCATAAACCAACAGGTTCATTAGGAAACATGCGGAGCTGGAAACGAACCAGTGTCATGATCCTGTTGGCCCAGCATTCTTAGTTTCATGTATCTTTGTATTTTGTTCCTGATTTGACTTCCCCTGTGACTTTTACCCCCGTGTGCCCCTCTGTGTATCTGTGAGCCCTCGTTTCCCCTCGTGTTGTATTCAGCCCGTTATGTCTGTGCTCTCTCTCCTCCTGTCTGCGCCTCTGTGTACTTCCTGTTTTACTTTGACGGTCTCCCGTCAGTATGCGTGTTGTGTTGCTCCTGTCCCGTCTCGTTACGATTATCTGTGTCAGCTGTGTGTGTGCTCCCACCTCCCTCGTTAAACCTGTGTATTTATGTCTGCGTCGCCCTCTGTTCAGAGTCGCGTTCTCCCTCATTCATGGCCGTGTGTTTCTGTGTGCTGCTTCCCAGTGTAGTTTCTTATCAGTTTGTTTCCCTCCAGCAATAAAGCTGTTTTGAGTTCGTTCCTGCCTCTGTGAGCGTGTGTTTGGGTCCACTTCCTGCCACACAGCCGAATCATGACAACCAGAGTTCGATTTAAAACGACTAAACACTGAAAGTCACAGAGTCGGCTAAATTAAGTCATTTAAATTTTAGGTGCAGACAGTTTGAATGCAGGAAGGTGATGATGATGATGGAAGGTCTTCAATTTTATTTTGTTTGATGAAATGTTCTTAAGAGGAAACTGAGAAACAGAGACATGGCAGGCATCACGGCTGCTTCACATCCAAGAAGCAGAGTGAAGAGTCACCATCAGGGTAACGAGACCCAGCTGAAGCTGATAACAACGTGTTTGTAAAGACCGCACACTGTTCTGATTGTTACAGTGGTTGTTATGCTTCCACACATGCAGGGTTCGATACCCAGAACCAACTTTGCAGCTGGTCTCTGGCTTCATAAAGAGGAGAAACCTCATCAGGTGTATCATGCACCGCTGCAGCTGAGCCGGGGACCACGCCGCCACCACAGTATTAAACTTCAACAAACACAAAACCCTGAAAACAGGAACAATTATGGAAGCTGTTAAATATTCCAGTTCGTTGATCTTTGGGCTGAAGGAGGAACAACACTGAGTATAAATGCTCAACAATCTCTTTATTCCATACAACACTTTGAGCATTAACCATCCGGACATGTGGACAGGAGGGTGTCCGCCAGACCTCGCAGTGTCTGAGCGTTTCTCTCATTCTTATAGCTTTGCCCCCCCCTCCACACTAAGCATTCACATTCTCTCTCAGTGACGGCCTTGGCTTCCTGTTTCATCTCCTCCTGCTGAGATGGGGCAGAAAGCCTCTACAGTCTGTTCTCTTTGTGATCAGAAGAGAAAGGCCAGGACTCTACAACAGCATTTCTTATAAATCAGCAGCATAATGCATCATAAACAATGTAATTCACCATAAATCAGCAGTAATACAAATCAGTCTAATAACTGTAACAGCTGTCACCTTCTTCTAAATCAGGAGCATAATGCAACCTGAAATGACGATCTTTAATTAGGGGAATAACGTGGCATAAGATAATATGATAATCTCACAAAGGAAAACAAAACCCTGCACAGGCACCAAAAAGTCTAAACTAAAACTCAAGAGGCCCAAAAATGTGGAAGGCTGATCAGGATGAACTGACAGAGGAAAGCTCAGAGACACAGACGCTGATCAGGAGACACAGGTGGAGGAAAGACATGCAGAAATCAAACCCTCAAACTGTGATGACGCTGACCTTTAAAAGAGCGACAGCACAGAACCAGAGGAGGACAAAACCACCAATGTTAACCCTTTAGAGCCGGTGTTGTGCCAAAAAGTGATTGTCTGCCAAAAACTGATTTCCGGTATTTAAATTGCTATAAGTAACTTGTTGGGCTATAATATGTGAAACATATGTCAAATGCATCCCTCATGGATGACATAAAGTCATATTGAGCTACAAACAACATTAGTGTAACAAGGTAGAAGCCACAATCAGTCTTTGGCAGTGACTTTTATAGAACCTTTATTTATGCCGTTAAAAAAAGTCTAATTAACATTAAAAATGTCTTTTGTAAGAAGTAGTTGGACAGCAGAAATGGCTCAAATATGACAATAGTTCTGTAAAAATATTTAAAGTGGGGATAAAGGACCGGTTATAATGTAAGTACAATAACACAGAGTTGTAAAGATACTTGAAAAAACAGATACTTTTTTAATTCCATATATAGCCCCTTTGTAAACGCTGCTCACCGAAGTCTATTTACCAACATAGATGTTACACATGAAAAATACACGCAAACATTGGAAATCACTTTTTGGCACAACACCGGTCAGAGCAGCACGCTCTGTTTTGCGTAACTATTTTTAAATCCCTGTAGAACCGGAACCACGTGAGCTAGCGCAGTAATTGTTTCTGCATATGAAACCGGAGGAGTTGTACTTACATCTTATGCCATCAGCTTGTCCTCGGTCACAGTTTCCTTCCACATATAACTTTGCAAAAACTGCATAAAAAGCACTTGCAGCAACAAAAACATAATATTCCAGAAACACGCTTTGCCGATCCGATCAGCTGTTCATAACACTTCCTACGTTGAAAAAGAGGTCAACGCGAACTATCACATGTCCGCCACTTCCTGCCCGAAACCGGAAGTGACGTCATTTCGCAGAAAATGTAGGGGTTTTTTGTTTATTTGTAGGCCTCATGAGCCTATACTGGTGTTTTTATAAGTCATGTTTGACTTCTGAATAGTTTTTGTGATGCTCAGAACTCATATTGCTCTGCTGGAAATATTTATTTTGATGCTGTTTTCTCTTCAAATTTGCATCATAGGATTGTTTTTTGTTTTTCCTGCAGTGTATATAAATTGCTGTATCTCCAAAATAAAACTATGAAGACACTCAAAATAAATTTCCTGTTGTTGTAAACTATTGTTTGCAACTTTTTTGTATTTACAGTTTTGAGGGATAAGCCTCTTAAATTTCTCCAAGTAGAAATATATGTAAAAAAACAAAAACGATTTTCAATTTTTTTTATAGTTTATTGCACTTTTTTGCAATTTATGTAGTTACTGTGGACTTAATGCAGACATATAATTAAAATATGGGCTATAATGGTTGTATTGATGTATAGCAACTTGAAATGCTCCCACAAATGGCTCCACAGCATGTAAACATATAATATAAGCTCAGGCGGACATTTGTCTATGGTCGGTCTTAAAGGGTTAATGAACGCTGGTGACACGGCCTCTGAGCACAAACAGGACATGAAAGATTCATTACTCCGTGCTCCACGAGGAAGCTCCTCCCAGCAGCTGACGGGGTGACGACTCAGCTGGCTGAAGCGTTTCTGTGTTTTTAAAACACACTATTACATCTTTCAGTGTTAGATCTTTCTGCCTAACCCTGACTACACCTTCAGATACAGCCTCGTGTTCCTGACTGGATGTTAGTGAGACGTCAGGCTTTCGCTTCCTGCCGGATCGATCTGAGCCTGAAGTGTCTGATCCAGCGTGAGCGCCGGGAACGTCGACTTTGTCCTTTCTCCAGTTAAATACAGACTGACTGATGTAAAGTTTAAATACATCCACACCACTGAAAAAGTTCCTAAAACATGGATAAAAAGGAAATGTTCCACTGAGCTGCATCATGAGTTCAGATCCTTTGTTGTGTTTCTGCTTCATCGAGCTCCAGATGTGAGTGGCTGATGGCTCTCCTCAGCTGTGCTGCTGGAGCTCATGAGGATGGCAGCACATGTTGCTCCCTCTGCCGTGTGCACTAACATCCCTCTGCTCCTCTCAGACCACGGGACGAGGAGGTGGAGGTGTTTCTACACGTGTGTGGTGCAGTAATGAGCTTCCTGTGTGGTGCAGTAATGAGCTTCCTGTGTGGTGCAGTAATGAGCTGCGTTCACGCTGATGGTTTCAGACGTGTTTCCACCTCAATGACCGAGAGTCTGAACTCCACCCACATCTGCAGCTCTCGGAGGTGTAGCTGACGGAGTCGCTGGTTCTCACAGCTGTTTGGGTTTTGAAGCAGCCCCTCATTGATTTTCAATCTGAAGCCTTGAAGTTAACGATTCACAGTGAGGCGCTCTGAGCTTCCCTCTCAGCAGATCTGCAGATACGCCTTCAGTCATCAAGGTAATCAGACTGAAGCTTCTTCATCGCCGGCAGCCGAGGAGGGGCCGGCCCCAACGCCACTATTCGCCTCCTCGCTCCCTCTGCTCCAGCGTCTGAGCCTCCTCTGACAGGATGTTTGTCTTCCTCCTCCTCACTGCAGCCTCTTCATCCTGCATCACTGACTCGTCTTAATGGAGTGTTTCCTAGGTTTACAGCTGCCGGGCGCACACACACACACACACAAGACGCATGCACACACACACACACACAAGACTCGCGCACGCACACACACAAGACGCATGCACACACACACACACACACACACACACACACACGACGCGCGCGCGCACACACACACACACACACACATTCTCATTTTGCTATCTTAGTGAGGACTAGTTGACATAATGCCTTCTCTATCTGCTTATTCACTCTCACCATGACTGTGACTCTGAAACGTCTTCAAACTCGTGGGGACAGGCTGCTGGTCCTCACAAAGATATGTAAACATCACACACACACAATAATAAGAGAAATATGGACTCACATTTCCACGTTTTACATCTGCAGGAAATGAAAACTGTAAATGACACAAACATACGTTTGCTGGTGAGCTGCACAAAGACACAGTAACCCAACAGGAAGCCACAGTTTCTGATGCAGCTCCACCACCCAGAACAACCAGAGCTCACCTTTACTCCAGTGTTTATATTTCAACCTGTAAATCTGACGTGTGTCCCTGAGTGAGTCCAGTTTGGAGTCCAGGGCTTTCGAGCGTGTTGGTGATGACAGAGACAAAGGTGATGGATAAATGTGAGCTTAGCTCCAAACAGGCTGATAAACTCTGAACCTTCTCCCGCCTCCTTCACTTGCAGCTGTTGATCTTTGGATTCATGACGTTTTTCAGACGGGATCAGGAACGAGATCCCAGCACTGTTTCATCCTGAGCTTGTTTTCTTTCTTCTGCAGCATCTCTGTGATGCTGGATTTGAAGTGCAGCCACAGTAAACTTCTTTACACTCTTTCATTCTCGCCTCCAGCTCGCTCTCTTTCTACACTCTCAGTGTGATCCTCTCCTCTGTCCGTCCGGCTGACAGCTGGAGTCAGACAGGACCAGAATCAAAGGCTGAAGCAGCATGAATAAGAAATGAAAGGAAAGGCCAGGAGAGGAGGAGGTGATGAAACGACACACGGTCAGTGTGAGAAAACATGGAGGGAGGTGGCAGGAAGTGAGAGGAGAGGATGAGGAGGAAGGTCGTGAAGAAGGGTTTTTGAATTTGGCTTCAGATGAGAAGCTGAGCCTGAAACAGACTGAGGCTTCATCACACTCTTCATCAAAGATGTTTCATTTAAAAATGAAAGAAAAACAGCTTAAAACATGACAGCGCCCCCTGCAGGTGCATACAGGTCGCACTCGGAGCAGAGCTGGGGGGGGGAGACTGAAGGAAGAGTGCTGCTCCTGCTGAAGTACAGCGGGTGTGTACGTGTGCACGTGCATGTGAAGGTTATCATAATAGTCCTCCTTCCTTTTACTTCCTGTTTTATTTTGAAGGTCGTGTTTTCTCCATTCAGTTCAGTCCGACCTGTCGCTCCCCGTGAATCCCAAATAAACCTCTGGACCGACGCCTGCTTCCTGAACCTTCCCGAGGTTTGGGGTTTTCACACATTTAAACTTCCAACGAGCCGTCCTCGATCTAAACACGCCCCCCCCCCCCCCCCCCCTCTTATTTGTTTGTATCTGTGACCTGAAAGTGGATCACAGAAATCTGAATTGTTGACCTCTCTGCAGGTCTTTGATCTGTCCGATGGGGAGCACTAAAGTCCACACATCCACTGTGAGGTCAAACTGAGACAGTTTCACACTCAGCTCCAGTGTGAGATACATCCACCCACCTGCAGCAGAGAAGCTCCCTCCACCTGTAGACTCCACCTGCACCTCCTCCACTGAGGAGCTTTGAGATGCATTTGCTATGAGTGCAGACTGAGCCGTCAGTCCTGTGTGACTCTCTGACCTCTGACCTCAGAGTCTCTTTGAACTCCAGAGTTCTCCAGGTGAGGGCGAGGATCTGCTGATGGGGCCGTCGTCCCTGTAGTCGCTTTTCCTTTACTGGACGAATCTCCCAGACTCAGAGTGCAGATTCCTGCAGAAAGCAACGGCTGCACAGTTAAAACAGTGAGATGCCATAAAAAGCCTGGAAGACGTGGACACGTGTAAGGACTCCACACTGTTCATGAACCGAGCAGCAATGAAACTTCCTGCTCTGAAGGTCTAGAAGGTCTGAACTAGCTCCATAGAATAGAATAGAACAGAATAGAACAGAATAGAATCGCCCTTAACTGTCATTGCACATGTGCATTTACACTGTGCGTGCTACACACCAGCTGTGCAGGTATAAATCTAAATAGTAGACGACAGGAATAAATAACAGGAGGAGACACGGGAGAACAAAGAGCTTGGAGGCAGTGCAAAGAAAAGACTCGGTGTGGATAGAGTGTGAGCGTCCTGAGTGATGAGGGGTACTCGGGTGGGGGGGTGGGGGGTGATGGTGTTTGTTGACGGTCCGAATGGCCCAGAGGAAGAAGCAAACGTCCTGTTTGCACTTTCGCTGCGTTCGTCTGTAAACCCTCCAGCTTCGGTCACAGAGATCTCAGACTTATGGACCTGATGTTCCTGTAACAGCACTGGTTCAGATCTTGATGTTGGCTGTTTGTCTGAGTCACCCCCCTCCCTCTGTTACTGCCCAGGTGACCTTCGACCCCACATTCACACACTGACGCTCAGCTTGAGGTTCAGTGCCTTGCCCCAAGGGTAAGTTGGCCTGAAGATGTGAGCAATCAGGGATCAAACTACCAACCTGCCAGTCAGCAGGTGACCTGCTCTGCCTGCAGTAACGGTGTTTGCTGTTCTGTGCAGAGACGTGAGCAGAAACTCCCGCAGCTTAAATCTGTGCATTTCATTTTGACAGTTTGAGTTAAACCTGCGCTGGCCTCTGACAGAGGAGCTCTTCATAATCAGACAGTAATCATAATCGGAAAGACAAAGCAGCCGCGTGAAGTTTGAAACGACTTTCACCCGCTGATATCGAAGCCCAGGCTGATTAAATTCAGACGCAGCCTCCTGGACCTCAGACGGCTCCGTTCGCTCTGTCGGACGTTCGTCTGTGTGTTCACGGTGCTGCTGCTCAGACAAGTAAATTAGATTCACCTCCTCTTTGTCCTCCTTTATCTCTCGCTCTGTTTGCACTCAGCTGATTGGCTCGGCTGCTCTCTGATGGAAACTTCACTCAAACGAGTGAGACGTTGAGGCGAGCGGGTCAAAGCGCGAGCAGCAAATTCAAACAAATGTTTTACGTCACGTTAAAGTCGGAGTTCAGGTTTCACTGTGGGGACACCTGCTGGTCAGGAAAACAGATCCTGGATCAGCAGAGTTCATGATGATGTGAGTGACCGCTGTGACTGAATATTATAATCTTATAATGTCAAACTCTGGCTTTACAGCGCCACCTTCAGGCGTCATGGGAGACGTCTGCTCGTACTTTTACCTGTGATTGTTTTATTATTGGCTCACAGTCTCTGGTTCACAGGATAATCCTGCCAGAGTAACTATGTGAGTAGTGTTTATTTAACGAACTGCAGAGGCTGCTGCTGACTGCTGCTATTGCCCCCTCACTGCTGTGAGTCCTGTTTGTGAAGGGCAGCCAATCAGAAGTAAGCTTCTTTCAAGGGGGAGGAGCTAATACAGCCTCTTTCACCCAATGATAAAGAGATACTTTAGGAAAGTCCAAGAAAGCTGAGCAGCTGTAAATCAAACTCAGTGTAAGTGCGGAGGACAGTGAGCATAAACGTGGTGATGGAGGAGCGGCGCCCTGCAGCCGTCACCTGCTCGCTGTCACCAGCCGTCACCTGCTCGCTGTCACCTGCTCGTCTGCAGCTACACGAGCAGCTGCAGCCGTCACCTGCTCGCCGTCACCAGCCGTCACCTGCTCGCTGTCACCTGCTCGTCTGCAGCTGCACCAGCAGCTGGGAAAAGCCGAAGCTGCTCGTGCAGCTGCAGCCGTCACCTGCTCATCTGCAGCCATCACCTGCTCGTGCAGCTGCAGCCGTCACCTGCTCGTGCAGCTGCAGCCGTCACCTGCTCGTGCAGCTGCAGCCGTCACCTGCTGTCACCAGCCGTCACCTGCTCGTGCAGCTGCAGCCGTCACCTGCTCGTGCAGCTGCAGCCGTCACCTGCTGTCACCAGCCGTCACCTGCTCGTGCAGCTGCAGCCGTCACCTGCTCGTGCAGCTGCAGCCGTCACCTGCTGTCACCAGCCGTCACCTGCTCGTGTAGCTGCAGCCGTCACCTGCTCGTCTGCAGCCATCACCTGCTCATGCAGCTGCAGCCATCACCTGCCGTCACCTGCTCGTCTGCAGCCGTCACCTGCTCGTCTGCAGCTGCACGAGCAGCTGGGAAAAGCCGAAGCTGCTCATGAGCAGAAAGCGTCTGACAGAAACACAATGCTGTTTTCAGCAGCGCCGTCAGCACCTGCGCCTCTAAGATTTATCTCCAGGACGCCGGCGCCGTGACAGATCTGCGTTATTATCCCATCGACGCTCAATCGGGAGGCAGCTGAGATACGCAGGGAATTCGAGGCCTCGTGTTCGCATGGCCCAGTTTATTTTCAGGCTAAGCGGTTTTGGAGGAGGAGGAGGCTTTCTGCTGCCGTTCACAGCAGCTGTTTGAAGTGAAGTTGTTTTTTCTTTTTCGGGGGGATTTTGGAAGCTTTTGCAAGCAGAGCGATGGAGTCGTGGCCCGTCGGTGGATTACTCGCTGGCTTCTTAATCGTCAGTAATCCCTCCATTCTTCTCCACGTTTTGCTATTTCTGTGTGAAAACTGGAGTTACTAAAGCCAACTTCAGGGTTTTCAAATATCTGTGACTTGAGTTCGTTAGAGGAGAGATTCAGTGAGAACATCAAACCCAGCTCACTTTTCCAGGTTTCCTTCAGCCCAACAGGACCAGCCGAGTTAAAACAAAATTAGCGCGCTTCGTGTCAAAAGTCAAAACCAGAGTGATAAAAGTCTGTTTGGATGGCCGCTGTGGATGCTCCGCCTCTGCATCTAAAATCAGGACAATCGGCCTCTCTCTGCTCACGACTCTGCAGTGTCTCTGCAAACTTCCTTATACAGTCCATGAAGTGATGAGCTGGTGCTGCAACCACGAGCGTGATGAAGAGTCACCCAGAGACCAAAAACAGCCAGTCATCTACTTTCACGCTGGCACTTTGTATTACAGCTCAGTAATAAAGTGGTAATAAAGTGGTAATAAAGCGGTAATAGAGGGGTAACAAGGGGAAACAAGAGTGTAATAATGTGGTCATTTCTAAGTTGTTACTATGCAGTTACCAAAGTAATAACCATGTAACATCCAAGTAATATCATGGTAGCAACAGTGGTTACAGTTGAGTAATATTACCCTGAAACTGATGTAGCAGGACGATAACAAACTGGAGGTAATAATCGAAGTCCTGAAAGAAAACCGTGTTACAGTGTGATGCAATGAGCAGATCTTTGAGCTACACTTTCACAGATACAGACTGTCCTATTGACAACAGCATAATGTAAAATAATTAATTCATCTTTTTCCTTTTCTGCCCAAAACAGCATATTATAATATTTAATGTTTATTATCAGAAATAAACCGCTATAAAGTTTACTGGGGGTAGATATTCTGGTTATACCAAACCTCGGGCTCATGCAGGCTGGAGACACTGATCAGGAAGGCTGGCTCTGTGGTCGGCATGAAGCTGGACACTCTGGTGACAGTGGCAGAGACACTAAAGAAACTGCTGGACACTCTGGTGTCAGTGGCAGAGACACTAAAGAAACTGCTGGACACTCTGGTGTCAGTGGCAGAGACACTAAAGAAACTGCTGGACATTATGGACAATGCTGGGCATCCTCTGCACACGGCTATAAACAACCAGAGGAGTCTGTTCAGTGACAGGTTGCTTCTCCCAAAGACAAGAACCAACAGACTTAAAAACTCCTTTGTTCCACATCAGACTGTTTAACTCCTCTCTGGAGGGGAGAGGGAGGGGAGACAGGGGGACAGAGGAGGGGGGACAACTGTGCTGTAGTGCCTCTTCGCTGTGCAATACTTTTGTTAATATCCAAGGATGCAATAGACTCACAATACTTGAAATGTGCAATTCCCTTGTACTGTTATTCCTATTTGTTCTATTTATCCCTTTGTATGCTCTGCATTTATATGTCTCTGCATTTATATGTCTCTGTATTTATATGTGTGTATATGATATATTTCTGCTCACATTCTGTAACTTCTGTCGGTGCTGTGCTATTGGAAACCGAATTTCCCGGAGAAACCCACCCGAGGGATTAATAAGGTTTTATCTAATCTAATTTAATCTAAGTGCAGGAGGATTGTCAGGATTTATACATCGGGGAAACCAAACAACCTCTGGCTACAACACAGAAGAGCGACTTCATCAGGCCAGGACTCTGCAGTCTATCTACACCTACAGGCCAGTGGACACTCTTTCAAAGATGAGGATGTAACATCCTGGACAGGGAGGAACGCTGGTTTGAGGGCGGAGTCAAGGAGGCCGTTTACATGAAAAGGGAAAGACCATCTCTGAATGGAGGAGGGGCCTAAGTGTACATCTGTCACCATCTTACAATGCTGTGATTGCAGCCATTCACCAACTCTCTGTGAATGGGACTCATGGTTATTGATCAGTGGTTATTGATCAGTGGTTGTTGATCAGTGGTCATGACAACCATAAACTGACCTCCAGCCTTTTGTTCCTTCAGTGCTGCTGGTTTCAGTCATTATGCAAATGTGCTGTTTATAAGGTTGAAGCCTGCAGTCAGCTGACACTGAAGACGTCACTTTTTTGGATTTACCTGCCTGAATGACTGAACATGCATCAAGACAGAGCAAAGTTAGATGATGATTTAAAATCACTTTGTCCATAAACATCACGTAAACAGACATGAAGAAGAATGTGTTTGTAAAACTAGCGTTAACGTCTGAGAACTGTAGACACTGTTACTACTATCAAAGCTGTCAGAAATCATATTCTTTGACGTCAAACTTACTGTTCACAGAAACAGTTTTAGAGAACTTACACAGCTTTACTTTTCACAGTGCAGGGACTGAAGCCCGGACTCAGGAAGCACGTTCAACAGTTTATTTACAAAAGTCACACCAAGTGATGCACACATATATATACATACATGCATATATACATATATACATATATACATACATGCATATATATTTAGAGAATGTGCAGGGCAGACGGGGTCCAGGGATCCCAGGAACAACAGTCCTCTTCAGTCACACACGGCACTCGAAACACTCACGTCAGCAGACCATGACGTTTCCACAGTGCCTTTGTGCCTCTTCCCATACTTTCACGATCAGACACAGTAACTCATCAATCATTTGTGTCCGCTGCCCTGCTCAGGTGTGCTGGATCAGATCCAAATGCAGAGTCTTCTTCAAGATTCAAGATTTTTTCTTTTGCCATTTGCACACAGGACCAACAGTCCATGTACACTGGATTCCTGTGCAGAGCTTTGCAAGTCAAATCACACTTTAACAGTATAACAATATAATAATATAACAATATAACAATATAACAATATAACACTTTAACAATATAACAATATAACACTTTAACACTCTAACAATATAACACTCTAACAATATAACACTATAACAATATAACACTCTAACAATATAACACTTTAACAATATAACACTTTAACACTATAACAATATAACAATATAACAATATAACACTATAACACTATAACAATATAACAATATAACACTTTAACAATATAACAATATAACAATATAACACTATAACACTATAACAATATAACAATATAACACTATAACAATATAACAATATAACACTTTAACAATATAACAATATAAAAATATAACAATATAACACTTTAACAATATAACACTTTAACACTATAACAATATAACAATATAACACTATAACACTATAACAATATAACAATATAACACTATAACACTATAACAATATAACACTTTAACAATATAACAATATAAAAATATAACAATATAACACTTTAACAATATAACACTTTAACACTATAACAATATAACAATATAAAAATATAACAATATAAAAATATAACAATATAATACTTTAACAATATAACACTTTAACAATATAACAATATAACAATATAACAATATAATAATATAACACTTTAACAATATAACAATATAACAATATAACACTTTAACAATATAACAATATAATAATATAATAATAACAATATAACAATATAACAATATAATACTTTAACAATATAACAATATAACAATATAACACTTTAACAATATAACAATATAATAATATAATAATAACAATATAACAATATAACAATATAATACTTTAACAATATAACAATATAATAATATAATAATAACAATATAACAATATAACAATATAATACTTTAACAATATAACACTTTAACAATATAACAATATAACAATATAACAATATAACAATATAACACTATAACACTATAACAATATAACAATATAACACTTTAACAATATAACAATATAAAAATATAACAATATAACACTATAACAATATAACACTTTAACAATATAACAATATAACAATATAAAAATATAACAATATAAAAATATAACAATATAATACTTTAACAATATAACACTTTAACAATATAACAATATAACAATATAACAATATAATAATATAACACTTTAACAATATAACAATATAACAATATAACACTTTAACAATATAACAATATAATAATATAATAATAACAATATAACAATATAACAATATAACACTTTAACAATATAACAATATAATAATATAACAATATAACAATATAATAATATAACACTTTAACAATATAACAATATAACAATATAACACTTTAACAATATAACAATATAACAATATAACACTTTAACAATATAACAATATAAAGACAGAGAAAGCAGAAGGATATAAATAAAGTAAAACTGTAAAACAAAGAGTTTGTCGTTCTCTACCTCTTATTGCACTCATAGTATTGCACATTTTCACATTCTTCACTGGGGGGTAAAAACGACTTTTTGTCAGTTCATTAAAAAATATCTCAAAGATGTTTCAAGGGGAAAACGGCTGAATGCGGTGAGGAGACCAGCAGCTGCTTTCTTTACACCTGTGGACTCACAGAGCGAAGGTGTGAGGCTAGAAGCGAGACGGTGACACCGCCAGGGTCAGGGGTTCAAATCCCACCAGGATCACCAACGCTGCACAAATACGTGGTTACATTCCAGATGGAGGCGATGGTGAGGCTGCGAGTCCTGGAGGAGCGGCCTCAGATTCGCGAGACTAAACCTCACTTACAGCCCGAGCGTCCAGCGAAATGCAAACCCAGACGAGCCGCAGCTAATTATTACTGTAATGATCTTCTCTGAAGGTCTCGCTGTTCAGTGATACATGTTTACATCATTTCATGTTAGGAGTCATGGCTTCGTGGCCTCATGAGCATGTTATCATGTTATTGCAGTTTACGCAATTTATTTATGGGGTCACATGACGTGTTTCTCAGACTCAGAGTTTGGAGCTAAAGGAGTGAACATTTTACCCCAACAAAGAGCCATGCAGTAAAGAAGCAGCATTAAAACATGTGACGAGGGCTTTCAACCTGCAAAAAGCCATCTGCCTCTGGGTAACAGCAGACTTCTGACAGAGCTTCACCTGCTTCCAGGTGCGTGCAGGCGGTGCGCTCCAACAGCCCAGTTTGCTCATGAAGCTTCCTCGCTGAGAGACCTGGAGGCATCAGCGTGGTGGCCATAATAACAGCTGCTTGGTCTGCAGAATGGAGAGACTGCAGAAATCCTAAACGGGAGGAAAGAGTTAGTTTGGGTGACGCAGTAAGTGGGCTCGCTGTCGTCACTGAGTTTTAGGACAGCTCTGAGCATCCACGCGCTCGTTCTCACTTAAATATTCTGCTGTGAGCAGAAATCCTCGAACTGTTCACAGGCACAAACTGACTCTGCGCCTCTTCAGCAAACATAAATGTTCCTTCTTCTTGTCAGAGCCTCGTTTACACGACCTCCATAAAACAACGAGGTCTTTAAGGTGAGACGACTGAAAGGCAGTTTCAATTCTCAGCTCTTTTCCTACCTCCTTAGAAACCCCACTTTTCCTCGACCTTGATGACACTTTCATGGAGGTGAAGGATGCGTGGTCCATGTGGCTGGGTTGTTGTCAGTGGTTTTATCTTGTGTTTGACTCCTTTGTCTCTGTACAGCAAACCTTCTGTTTTTAATGTGTTATATAAATCAATTGGATTTTGTTCGTGTTGATGGGACCTTTGACAGCTGGTCACACGCTGAGTCAGCTTCAGGCTGTTTCCTGTTCTCTCTTCACATCTGTCGGGTGTTACAGCTTTACAGCTGTCAGCACATTTAACCTTGTTGGTGATTGGTCAGCTACTGCTGGCCCTGCCAGGTGATAACCAGATGCTGATGACCTCTGACCCTGCCTGCTGATGTACGGGTGAGTGAGCCCAGATAAGGACACATCAGGTATGTGGCACTGACTTCACCGCAGCAGTGAAGCAGAGCAGACGTGATGCAGATTGATGACATCACCGCAGCGTCCGAGCAAAGAGAGGATTCTGTTTCATTTGTCTTTACTCGTGATGTTTAGGGGCGACCGTGGCTCAGGGGGTTGGGAAGCGTATCTGTAACCGGACAGTCGCTGGTTCGATCCCCGGGCTCTCTGTCCTGGTCGTTGTGTCCTTGGGCAAGACGCTTCACCTGTCGCCTACTGGTGTTGGCCAGAGGGGCCGATGGCGCGATATGGCAGCCTCGCTTCTGTCAGTCTGTCAGGGCAGCTGTGGCTACAACTGTAGCTGCCTCCACCAGTGTGTGAATGTGAGAGTGAATGAATAGTGGCATTGTACAGCGCTATATAAATGCAATCCATCATCATCATGTGTCAGATCAGCTGTTTGGTGTAAAGATGTTTCAGTTTTAGTCAAAGCGAACGTCGTCTTCGCTCTGTGTTTGTTCTTTCAGTAAAGAAAACGATGGCTTGTTCTCGTGGAGCCTGCTGAGGGCACCGTGAAGGCGGCGTGAAGGCTCCGTGAAGGCGGTGTGAAGGCTCCGCTCGCTCTTAATTGTTCAGAAAAGCAAAAAGAACTTTTCTGAAGTTTACATTTCAGTTTGATTTGTACAATCACAACACAAACAACAGTTCCCTACGATAAAAAAAAGGAAACAGAGAAAACCCGACAATCATGTGACCCCATACGATCACTGAGGTCACATGATGGTGTGGCCATCACAGTGAATGACAGCTTGGAGTCCTAAGTTTGTTTTTCTGTGTTTTTTTATTAAACTCCAGGGAACGTTCGGCTCCAGAGACACTTCAGGGACAGCTGCCTGATGGCTTTTCCCAAGACATGGCTGACGGAGCGCGACCAGGACGTCGATTCTTCAACTGATTTGGAGCTCCATTTCTCCGGGATGGAGACACGGGGCTAACGGGGAAATCCCAAAGAGGGGACTGTGCTGTTCTATACCGAGAGAGGACAAGGACCAAGGATGCTGACACGTGTGTCGCATGTGTGTGATTGATACCAACTCATGGAGCAGTCACACCGATGGAGGGTTTTTCCTGTTCAGCAGATCTGAGTCCTGTCAGTCCGCTTTGAACTGCGTTACCCAGAAGCCTCTGTGGGTGGACGTGACAGCAAGGCTCATTTTCACATCCAAAATTTGGAATCCAGCAGCAGAAGAAGCCTCTCTGACAGAAATGAGGTTCGAGGAAAGATGAAAGCTGTGGGAGGACTGAAGGCTAATTGTCAGGTCTGGCTTTAATGACGGAGACACGGGAAGAAGAAAGGCTGACAGGAAGTCATAATTACCATCTGCCAGGGTGGCCTCGCTCAGAGTTGAAGAAGGAGAAACGACATGAAGAGCGATCCAAAGAGAGAGGGAGCACATCCATTTTCTGTCAAACCCTCCAACACTCTGCAGTCACGCCGCTTTTCCACTCAAAGCCAACCCCCACAGGATCGTAACTTTATTGAAAACAACAACGTGGACGGTGTTTGGTTGTGTTTATGTTCAGCAGTGATGCTCTTCATCATCTCTGATCACATGGTTCAAATATGGTTTGTTCTCAGGCTATACATCAAAGATGGCCACAGGTGGGACGTAACAAAGTACAAATACTCTGTTACTGTACTTAAGTAGCATTTTGTGTGTACTTTACTCGAGTAATTGTTTTTTGGACTTTTTACTTTTATTTCCTACATTTTACAGTAATGTTTGCACTTTTTACTTCTCGCATTTTCAAAGCAGGCTCGTTACTTTTGGTTTAACACATTTGAGGGAAGTTATTATTTCACGTCACCGTGAGCTTCAAACATCAAACTGATTTAAACCGAAGCAGAAACACATGAGTGGAAATCCTGTTCATATATTTATAATACATATTATTAATACATGTGGCATAAAAACAGATGAAGAAGGCAAAATCGTGTGCTGCAGTTAGCTGCAGTTAGCTGCCGTTAGCTGCAGTTAGCTGCCGTTAGCTGCCGTTAGCTGCAGTTAGCTGCCGTTAGCTGCCGTTAGCCGTGTGAACAGCAGCTAACGGAATGACTGCTTGCAGGTGGTCCTGCAAGAGTTCCTTGTGCTGTTAATGATGAAATGATTGGCTGATCTACCACTGCAGCTTTAGTCCCCGTGCTCGTTAAGATTTTACTTAAATTCTGAATGTCACAAACACAGACCAAGAAACGCAGTTTTAAAAAAGGACCTTTAAAAAGCGTCTGATGGCTACATTGTTGCAGACTTTATTTTGGTCCTTCCTTAACGGGACTTCGATGAGGCCGTCTCACTACAAAAAAAGGGCTGTGAAGATTTTGGCATTGATGTCATTTTCATCTTTTTGTCACCAGCAGAACCAATGACAGGAACATCTAATGGCCACATCTATGTTAACCCTTCTCCATCCACAGGTAAACCCATCACAGAGAACATCACAGCAGCAGGATCTGTGTGATCAGCTACCTGCAGAGCGAGTGGTGCTCCAGAGAGATCCAGGTGGCCAGGAGGGGGCGCTGTCTTCTCTCTGTTGTTCAGGATATGGATCACTATCTGATTAGCTTAACTAAAGGACTGCATAACAAAGATGGTCATTTATGCTGATACAGCATACACTATACGTTTTGGAAGCAACAATAATAATTTTCTAATTAGTTTTTAATTAAAAGTTTGACTTTTCCTTAGTTTGAGTGTTAATCTTGTTAATGATTATTATATGCAGAGCATCTGTAACAGGCAAGCTTTCAGGTATTTCCATATAAACACAGACGTTTTCGACTCTTGTACACAAGTCGCAATAACTACATCGTTCAAAGCCTCATCATCCAACCTGTGACAGAACATATTAATACTGAAACTAAGATTATTTCTTCTGTGCTTCTGTTTGCTTTGTGAGCTAACACATGTCAGGTAGTTTTTTTTCTTTCAGTGCTCTGAGATGTTTTTGTCTCACAGAGTTTAGTTTGCTATAGTTAACTATAATAACCCTGCTGGCTGCTATTATCCTGTCTGTGTTATTTTCTTTGACATCTTTCCCACTTGCCACCTCTGACTGACATGCATTCAAAAACATAATGATTTGAAGCTGTCTTGTTAAGTTGGTGTGGTCCATGTTAAACAGCAGAGGAAACGTGTCCTGTGCTGCTGCAGCTTCCGGCTGTTTGACGAGCAGAAGGACGATCCTGTTGTTTCTGGAGGAGATCCCAGCCTGGCAGCTGTCTCCGTACCACCGCATGAGGAAGCTGGTGAAGAAACACACCTACCTGAGCTGGCCTCAGGCCGGCCAACACTGGGAGTCTTCTGGCAGAGCGTCCGGAGAGCTCTGGAGACCAGGAATGAGAATCCTGAGCTTCTGAGGGGACCAGCAGGATGCTGAGAATAAGAGCAGTCACTGAGTAACACTGCACTAACATGTCACCTATAACAGCTGCACTGCAGAATACTGCTGGGCTGACACTGGTCTGAGTAAAACATCAGTGACTGGGAGAAATGGTTTGTTAGGTGAAAGCAGCTCGTCCACACGGACTGAGGAATGTTAAAGAGACGGACGAGTCTGTTTGAAGAGCTTCGGGAACGTTTTTGTTGAGCCTGCAGCTCCGTGTCTTTGGCTCTAAGACGCTCTAATCCAGACTGATGATGACCTGCGTCTGCATTAATAATAAATATGGCGGCTCTGCTGGTCAACCTTTCGTTCATGAAATTGTTTCTTTGTGGTTCTCATTCATTGGCTTGTTTTAATCCAATCTTTAAAATGACGTTTTAAATTATGACTCAGATGATTATTTAATCTCAGCTAAGAGCTGAGCTGTGTGAGAATACTTTCACATCCACAGAGATGATTGGCTGTCTGCCGTTTGAGAGCGTCTTTGTGTTTACAGCGTGTTCAGCAGGCAGCAGCTTCACTGTGTTATTGATCAGGGACATTAATCTGGTTCAGAACAGAAAAAATCCCAGACCATCACTGATTAATTATACTTTTAATTTCCTCAAACGAAGCCTCCTTAATCTGTCAGTATTGATCAGGCGGTGTGGCTGCAGCGCTCAGTCTAATTAATCAAACTCAGATTAAAGTGAGAGATACTTTATTGGACTCATTTATAATCTGACTTTGCTCTTTGTGTTTCATGTTGTATGAAAATCTTTCTGCAGCTGCAGACGACCAGCAACCCCGATCAGGAAACTGCTTCGTACTGATAACTGCGACTAACCAGTGCTGCTAACCAGTGCTGCTAACCTGTGCTGCTAACCAGTGCTGCTAACCAGTGCTGCTAAGCAGTGCGGCTAAGCAGTGCTGCTAACCAGTGCTGCTAAGCAGTGCGGCTAAGCAGTGCGGCTAAGCAGTGCTGCTAAGCAGTGCAGCTAACCAGTGCTGCTAACCAGTGCTGCTAACCTGTGCTGCTAACCAGTGCTGCTAAGCAGTGCGGCTAAGCAGTGCGGCTAAGCAGTGCTGCTAAGCAGTGCAGCTAACCAGTGCTGCTAACCAGTGCTGCTAACCAGTGCTGCTAACCAGTGCTGCTAAGCAGTGCGGCTAAGCAGTGCGGCTAAGCAGTGCTGCTAAGCAGTGCAGCTAACCAGTGCTGCTAACCAGTGCGACTAACCTGTGCTGCTAACCAGTGCTGCTAACCTGTGCTGCTAACCAGTGCTGCTAACCAGTGCTGCTAACCAGTGCTGCTAACCAGTGCGGCTAACCAGTGCTGCTAACCAGTGCTGCTAACTAATACTGACAAGAAATGCTGCAAGTAAGTCACCATCACCAGTCGTCCTGTGGAGTCAGGATGACAGGAAGCTTTGAGTCAGCTGATCGGGCTCCACACTGTCATGTTCTGACAGCGAGTGTTTTTATTCTTCTGGGTCAAAGGTCATGCAGCCTGCCGCTTCCCTGTGTGTCAACAAAAAGTTCAAACCCAGCAGCAAAGTGCGCTTGTGTGAAAATGTATTTCTGATTTCCATGGCAGTGACAGCTTTAAACACATCCTCCTTCTTAACCGCTTACTGCGGTCAGGGTGGGGGCGGAGCCTATCTCAGCTGTCCCAGGCCTGATGTTTGAAGCTCTACTGTGACACTTCTCTTCACTCAGACGGTTTGCAGCTCGCCGATGTTTGTCCTTTTCAAAGACTTTATGTCCTCACGCTGATGATAAGGAGAAACTGACGGGACTTCCTGTTTTGTTTGGGACACACGGTGGCGGTGATTCATCAGTCTGTTTTACGCCAAACCACCGTCTGTAACCACGGAGCTTTCACACAGTAAACTCGGGTGATTTCACCTTCTGATTGTTCTGAGTTTCTTCATGACCTGCCCCGCCCTCACGGCCCTCACCTGACCCCCCCCCGTTCTCACTCGCGAGGCAAAATATACTGATGATTTGTCACGCCCCGCGGCGTTCCTGAGGAACGCAAAAGGTGACCGTTCGCATTCTTATGCTACATGCAGGGTTATGGATGAAATCCAGTAGAACGACGCTCCCGCGTCACACAGCCATGTATTCCAGCACTAACCATAACCGTGTCCCTAACCTTAACCAGCACTTTACTGTCAAACAGTGTTTCCAAAGCGCTTTAAGTAAAACAAACGTGCAGGTTCATTCCAAATGGTTCTCATGTTTCTCGTAATCTAGGGACGTGTGTGGTGCCTGGAAGCCTGACATATCGACGATTTGTAAACCAAACAAAACGTGAGAACATGTTGCCTGTCCCCACCCACTTCTTATCCCTGACCAATCACCTTCTGAATCATTTCTTGTGGTCGTTGTCTCACTTGCAGCCTTATTAAAAACATGTGACTTATGCCGCTTCCACCCTCCCACCCCCCAACATAGGCGTGGTCTCTAAACAGGAAGTTAAAACGGCGTGTAGCAGGGAGGCGGAGTCTGACGGCCTGGTATTCCAGCGCTCTGGATTAGCAGTGGAAAGACACTCAGCATCTAAATTCTCGAGTCTTTCAAAGACGATCTGTGGACTCCTCGATGGCATCCCATAATTTTCTGATTTATTTATCAGGCGCTCTCTCGCACCGAGTTTACAGAGGCAATAAAACCGCTTTCCAATGATGGAGATTAAAACATAAAAAAGGAAATTAAAGCTCATAAAGTTAAAGCCCAACAATAAAACTGGAATCACATTAAAACAAACCCGCCGAGACACATTAAGTGAACGCAGCTTTAATGAGGCTGTTACCTGGCAACCAGCTCTTCCTCCCGAGGCGTTGCAGAGAGGAAACCTTCAGACTGAGACGTGCAGAGAAATCTGTCGCACCTGAGCCGACCTCGAGCTCGCCCAGAAGCTCACCTGTGCTGTCAGGAAACATCCAGAGAGCGACCGGCGAGACCTTCACGCCTTCAGCCGCCCCGAAGTGCCAAAGACGCCCTCACATCCTGCAGACAGCGGGTCAGGCAGACAGCCTGGAGGAAGCGTCTTTGTGCGTCATACGCCCATATCTGTCCTCACCGTCCCTGCAGGCCTCACGCCGCGTGGGCCTAACAGCCGGGAGCAGGGCCGCGATAGAAACACGGACTCTGAGGATGCAACACGTTGATTAATGTTCTGCATGTTCAGAAACCCCGACGTGCTGATGTCGGCTCTGTGTAATATCTGAGGCCAGCTGTTATTGTTGTGGGGACGGTGAGATTATTTACTGCTGACTCCTGAAGGAAAAGCTCGACGTTATTACATCCAGATTTCATTAACGTTGCTGCACAGACACACAAACTGAAAACACGCTCACACAGCGGCAGCTCAAACGTCGAGCGGCCGATTTCAGCGAGGAAGCAGAGACGCTGCTCCAAAGCTTCCCGAGTCGGGCTTCCAGGGAAAACTGAGATAAAGCCGTCCCAGAGAGACACCATCAGGATTTACTGACGGCTGCTTCACTGAGAACTTTCACTGCTGGGCTTCACCCTCATCATCCTCTCAGACACGCCCCCTCATCACAGAATTATGTTCAGGGATCTCTGGCTCCTCTCTGGGGTCCACTTCCAGCTAAGCACACCTGGAAAACCTCGTCTCTGCTCTGAGCGGGCCAGCGAGCGACGATTAGTGCTGACATCACACTGGTTCACCGGCCCCTCGTGCTCCACCTTCCCATCGTCATTAACGAATCAGATGCGTCGTGTAGTTGTGCTCGAGGTCCAGCTGATTAACCTCAGTTCAGTTTCACTGCAGTTCATATTAAACCCAATAAATTCACAGCAGTCCAAATTTATGGGTTTAATATCCGTCTGTAAAGGAAGCAGTGAGTCCACTTTCTTCCTCGTGTCTGTAAAGGTTCAACAGAAACAACCAGGAAGTGTTTCCAGCTTCTGATGGGATAACCAGCGAGACGTGGGCGGATCAGCAGGTCAGTGGGCGGGATCTCAGGCTCTTATTAGAGCTCACACCTGCTGATCACTAACATCCAATCAGAATCCTGAACCTGGAGCTCACACCTCTTGGACGCTCTGTTAGCACATTAGCCTCACAGTGGCCAGTCAGGGGTCAGATAATTACAAATGCTCCAACGCACAAACACCTGTCAGTCAAAGAGGCCACGCCCCCAATAATACCAAACTTTAAACAGGTGAGTTACAGAGATGTCATCCCGCATACAGTTTGTGTGAACATGTTTGTGAGGAGTGACTCCCTGCTGCCTCTGCTGGACGTCAGAGGAACTGCAGCTGAGGTGGGCTCCTGTTAGGTGATGTCGTACGATATACAGGATTAAATGTAAAGTACGGGGAGTCGAGCTCCCCCCGCCTGGTGGGCCGCTGTCTCTGTTCTTCTGGAGCGTTTGTGGGCTCTGGTATGGAAGGACTGCAGGGTGAGGAGATGCACAGATGATGCAGTCATGTCTCCATCCTTACCCTCAGCTTTGACCCTCAGCATTTTGTTAGTTTTCCTCACAGCGAATCACATTCACCTCTGTGCTGCTAGGTCACGGGCGGGTGCCATCTCGCCATCCCCTCTTCCTGCTCCTCTTTGTTTTCTTCATTTCTTTGTTTTAGTCTGTGTTTCTCTGTCTGACCTGAAGGATCTGGCTTCCTGTTTGTCTGTGTGAAGGATTTCTAATAAAGCTGCTCAGCGGGACTCAAGGCAGCGACCAGCAGGAGCTCACCGGCCACTTTCATCCTTTAACCGGGGAGTGGGGGGTATCTGAAACTGTGCTGCGGTGCAGACAGATGCTTACAAGGCGTCTGTTTAAAATTATTTTCCACAGCCTTCCAGGGGGCCGGATCGGAGCTTCTGGCAGGCCGATTCTGGCCCCCGGGCCTCATGTTTGACATTCTGGACCATCCTACAGCAGATTTTCTGAAGAATCTTCCTCTCCGGCCCTCGCCATCCTCTGCTGCTTTAGCTCCTCCCTTTTCACTCCTGCTCTCCTCTCATTGGCTGCCCACAGCTGTGTAGGATCCTGTGAATATTCCTACAATCAGGCTTTTAGAAGAGCTAGGACTTTGATGTCCTCCGGTCTGGTCCAGCTGGAGAAAAGTGTATTTCCTGCTCGCTTGGTGAGCGCTCACCTGTTCCAAAATGCTCCAGGAAGACGCCGGCGGAGCTGGAGGCGAGCAGCGGGAGCTTCTTTCCTGATCTTTTAGCTGCTGCAGCACGTTCGTGACTGAGTTGGGTCCTCCTTGATTTTATTGGTTTCTTTCTCTGTGATGTCATCATGTGTCACTAATTAGTCATTTGTATTTGAGTTACTTCCTGTTTTATTTTGAAAGGTTGTTTTCTCATGTCTCAGTCTACAGTAACACTGGAAGGCCAGCAGCGCCCCCTGGTGCTGCCTTTGTTTATCACAGTGAGAAATGAAGCTTCCAGGCTGCGTGTGACTGAACACGTGCACGACGGGACGCCTTTCATGAGTCGTTTTTGAACATCTAATTTTCATCCACCATTATTATTTTACATTTCAACACATTTTAATAAATGACAGTTTACACCTGGTTACAAAGAAATAAGAAACGTAGAAACAAAACAAAAATCCCACTGAATAAATCGACACGCTAACACATAATAATTCATATTGTTTTGTAAATAATCTCTATTCATACGTCTCATTTTCATAACAGCAATGTAAATAAAGAAATGTCATAGACGTCCAAAAACAGGACGTCCAGGTCTGGTCATGGACCGATGAGTACAGACACGATCCGCACATCTGTCCAGTGTTTACGTCATAAATATGAAAATCTGCTTATTTTGTGTGTATCGCTGATTTTTCTTTTTCACTTATTTTAAATAGTTTTTACATCTAATCTAAAAATATTTAATTTTTCAGGCATTTTTTCCTCCGTGGATTTAAAATGTGGTCTCGGAGCATTGAAGCAAAATCTTCGAGGCAACTGGTGCATGTGTCTGTTATATACGCACCGTTCCTGCAGCCAAACATCCGGTACCAGTGCTGCAGGTTCACACTGACGGGTCATCACAACATCGTCTGAAAGAAAGTTCTCCACATCATTTATTTACTCAGTTACCATTATGGGATGTCTCAGTCTGCCAGCAGGAACCTCCCTCTGTGTGGGACGTCTGTCCCTCTGTGTGGGACGTCTGTCCCTCTGTGTGGGACGTCTGTCCCTCTGTGTGGGACGTCTGTCCCTCTGTGTGGGACGTCTGTCCCTGCAGCACTCTTCAGGCAGTTTAAGATCCTGACCAGGTGCTCCCTGGTTAGGATCTTAAACTTGGCGCCTGTGTTTGGCTTTGTGCAGCTCGCTGGAGGCGACAGTGCAGTTTCTCACTGTCTCACTCTCTTTTCCACTATAACTTTTGCTCTTTTGTATTCTGACTTTGCTTCTCCTGCTCTGATTTATGATCAGGATACACTGTGAAGCATCAGAGACTCAATGGAGCGCTGCTGGGACAGCTGGGACAGCTACAGAAAACCTTTTCCTCCCCCCTCACCTGAGTGCGTGCTACTGTGCACGACCCGCAGGACTTCCACCCCCAAGAGGCGAAAAAGGGGAACGAGGGCCGGCGTCCAGGTGAAACGGAGAAGGTACCGGAGGCTAGCTGCTTGGCTGTGGGGTGACTCTCGGTGCCTGAGGCCAGTTCCTCTCCTGTCGTTTGCTGGGGACGTTACGCCGCCGCCTGGGACCCGAGCCCCATGGCTCTAATGCAACAGACACTCTGTGTCCGTCATCCGTTCTCCGTGTTGCTGGTGATAGCTACGTCTGCTCATCGATCACGGTTTTTTCCAGCTCTGGAGTCGCCGCCCTGCCCGCCAGGTCCACAGGTGTGCACAGGTGTTTAATTCAAGTACCACTGCAGTCAGCTGTAGATTCCGCAGATAAACCATCATCAGTTCGGTTCGCCCTGCTAAACGTTCGCTCTATAACGAACAAATCATTTATTCTAAATGATCTTTTCATTACAGAGTCTCTTATGTGTCTGACTGAGGCAGCAAAATAAGGATGATGTCCACGTGAATGAAGCCTGCCTCCGTCACTGGAACTCTGCGTCCGGTGGAGGACTCGCTGTTGACCAGCACAGACCCACATGCGGACTGATGACCTCGGACTGCTTTTCTTCATTAGAGTCACAGATGATGAAGGTCGGTTCTCTGAAAACCTTTTACTGTATTTTAATCTGTCGACCTCCTGGACCTGCTGGGGTCTTTCTAACTGAGTTTAACGACCTCCTGACATCGATCATTAAACTGGAGAAGGTTGTAATACTGGGAGACTTCAACCTTCATGTTGATGACGCTTCCTGTAGCACTGCTGCTGAGCTCATCACTGTCACTGAGTCTTTTAACTTTACGCAGCATGTTTCTGGCCCCACACATACAAAGGGCCACACTCTGATCTCGTTTTCTCCCTGGGTTTAAACATACATGATGTATGTGTGGAGGATGTGTGAGTGACCATAGTTGTATATTCTTTAATTTGTCATTTTACGTGGATCCTTCACCTCCTAAATTGATGATCCAAAGGTGGATTATAAACCAGGATGCTGCTAGAAGGTTCTCTGCCATGTTTGTCCCTTGCATGGCTCAAAATTATGTGGATTCACTTATTCTGTCTTTTAACAATCGATGTAAATCTATTTTAGATACGGTGGCACCTCTGAAACGAAATGTTGTCCATTCTTCAGATTTCTGTCCTTGGATAAATGAAAATATTCAACATTTTAGGAGATATTGTTTCAATTTTGAACGTTTATGGAAGTCTTCCAAGCTTGAGGTCCATAGGGTCAATCTCAAGGAATCAATTTCCTCACTTAACATGATAAAAAAAGAACTGAATATTTTGCTAATCTAACAGCTTCAAAAAAGAAAAATCCCAGAGTATCGTTTGATACAATCAAAAACATTGTCTCTCCTGATATTCCTCATGTACCAGTCTGTACTAAATCTGATTGTATTGACTTTTTAAACTATTCTGTTAATAAGGTCGCTGCTGTCAGCTCTAATATTTCTCCATCATCCTCTCAGCATCACACTGACACGTTGCTGATACCTGCTCCTCTGTTACTCCTGTCACCTCACAGGACATCAGTGTCTGCTTGGTCAGATGAAACTGACTTCCAGCCACCTTGATGTACGTCCTCCATCATTTTTCATTAGCGTGTTTGACTCTATTGGCCTCTGTATTCTGGAAATAATTAATACTTCTCTTTATACTGGTTCCCAGCTATTTTAAACGAGCTATTGTTGAACCAATATTAAAGAAACCAAATGTGGACCCTTCCAAGCAGTTACAGGCCAACATCAAAATGACCGTTGGTGTCAAAGATCTTGGAAAAAACAGTTGCAGAACAACTGAACAACTTTTTGGAGAAGAACAATGTTCTACACATTTTCCAGTCTGGTTTCTGCACATTTACACTCCACTGAAACCGCTTTGCTTACAGCGTGTGGTGACTGTGATGGCAGCAGAACCAGTCTGGTTCTGTTGGATCTCAGCTCTGCTTTTGATACTGTTGATCACAGCATCCTGATAAATAGGCTGAAGGACTTGTTTGGGATTCCTGGTGTTGTTTTAAATGGTTTATGTCGTATCTCTGAGAGATCCTTTACTGTCTGTATGAATCATGTGCTGTCAGGAACATCAGTTCTGTCTTCTGGGGTACCTCAAGGATCTGTTTTAGGTCCGATTCTCTTTTTGCTGTATATCCTCCCTGTAGGCCACATTATCAGACGTTACAATAATATTTCTGATCATCTCTATGCTGATGACATTCAGTTGTACTGTTCTTTCAAAGCTTCTGAGTTTTGACAATTGTCTTGTTTAAATAATTGTCTGTCAGAAATCAAACAATTGTTAAATGACAGTTTCCTTCAGTTAAATGCAGATCAAACAGAAACATTGATTATTGCTCCTGATCACATGCTCTCAGAAATTAGGCAGCAGATCAGTTTTTAGACCCTTCATTTCAGTCGAGTCTCAGAAACTTGGGTTATATTCAGTTCAATGTCTCTGGAGAAACTCTCTAAACAACCAGCCTGGAACTGTTTTATCATCTGATACATTTTAAACTGAGACTGCTGGTGTCAAAGGCAGAACTGGAGATGATTCTTCATGATTTTATCTCTTCTGGTTTGGATTATTGTAACGGTCTGTGGCTCACCTTCAGTCTGTACAGAATGCAGACTTTGAACTGGCACAAACAAGAGGTCACACATTGCTGCAGTTTTGGCTTCTCTTCATTGGTTGCCTGTAACTTTTGGAGCTCTGCACGGTGAAGCTCCCCAGTAACCTCTGACCTGACGACCTAAATGCTCGGGATGAAGCATGAGCTTTCAACAGGTCAGAGGTTACTGGTGGTCCCACGTACTGGGTTTAAAACACGTGGGAATGGAGCTCTTCAGGCACCGAGGCTGTGGGACTCCCTGCCGTTGTCTTTACGCTGTCTAGACTCCTTTAAAAAGCAGCTGAAGACATTTTTATACAAACAAGCTTTTAATTATTTTTTTCACTGTTTAATATTATTTTATTTGTATTTCTGGTTTTATTATGGGGGCGATCGTGGCTCAAGAGTTGGGAGTTTGTCTTGTAATCGGGAGGTTGCCGGTTCGAGCCCGGGCTTGGACAGTCTCGGTCGTTGTGTCCTTGGGCAAGACACTTCACCTGTTGCCTACTGGTGGTGGTCAGAGGGCCCGGTGGCGCCAGTGTCCGGCAGCCTCGCCTCTGTCAGTGCGCCCCAGGGTGGCTGTGGCTACAATGTAGCTGCCATCACCAGTGTGTGTGACTGGGTGGATGACTGGATGTGTAAAGAGCTATACAAATACAGGCCATTAACCATTTATTGTGAAGCACTTTGTGCTACAATTTTACTTCCTTACTTCCTCCTGTTGGGTCTGCGCTTCCACAGGCCCCGCTGGTTTAGGAACTTATTCCCGTTAATGACAAGGAAGCAAGACAATCAGCGATCAATCGATTTTACACATGCAAGGGAGGCCCCGGTCGGTGTCTCAGGAAACTCTGAATCCAACCACAGACGACCTCGACTCCGGCCTCCGCTCGCCGCCTTTTATTGAAAACAGTTACAGTACACACAAGCACCTCCCATTGTAAACCCCCCCATGGTTCTAAAAGATAAGGTACTATGTGTGTATGTGTGTGCACGTATGAGTGAGCATCTGTATGTGTGTGTGTGTGAGTGTGTGTTTGTGTTTGGGGGTGCGTTTGTGTGACCTCCTGCCCACAAAAGGGTCATAAAAGGTCTGCTCACATCTGTAGCTTCTGTCGGTGCTACTGGAAACCGAAGTTCCCGGAGGAGCCCACCTGAGGGATTAATAAAGTTTAATCTAATCTAAAGGCAGGAAGTTCACTAAGCAGGAAAACAGAACCTTCACCCAGGATGTGCCTACAATAAAACACTACAGCCGCCAGCAGACAGGAAGTCTTTGATCCTGCTGAACTAAGACAACTTTAAGTAACACAATGACAACCTTTGACCTTTGACTCCAACAACTCCCAATCAGGCTGACTGCAGCAGCCATCACAAGTCCTCCACCCTCTCCTCCACCCTCTCCATGCTCTCCACCACCCTCCCCACCCTCTCACGCTCTCCCCCATCCTCTCCTCCACCCTCCCCACCCTCTCCATGCTCTCCCCCATCCTCTCCCCCTACCCTCTCCTCCACCCTCTGCACCCTCTCCACCCTCTCCCCATCCTCTCCTCCACCCTCTCCTCCACCCTCCCCACCCTCTACATGCTCTCCCCCATCCTCTCCCCCTACCCTCTCCTCCACCCTCTCCACCATCTCCACCCTCGCCTCCACGCTCTCCCCCATCCTCTCCTCCACCCTCCCCACCCTCTCCACGCTCTCCCCACCCTCTCCTCTACCCTCTCCACCACCCTCTCCACCCTCTCCACGCTCTCCCCCATCCTCTCCTCTACCCTCTCCTCCACCCTCTCCACCCTAGCCTCCACGCTCTCCCCCATCCTCTCCTCCACCCTCCCCACCCTCTCCACGCTCTCCCCACCCTCTCCTCTACCCTCTCCACCACCCTCTCCACCCTCTCCACGCTCTCCCAACCCTCTCCTCTACCCTCTCCTCCACCCTCTCCACCCTCTCCTCCACCCTCTCCACCCTCGCCTCCACCCTCTCCCCCATCCTCTCCTCCACCCTCCCCACCCTCTACATGCTCTCCCCCATCCTCTCCCCCTACCCTCTCCTCCACCCTCTCCACCATCTCCACCCTCGCCTCCACGCTCTCCCCCATCCTCTCCTCCACCCTCCCCACCCTCTCCACGCTCTCCCCACCCTCTCCTCTACCCTCTCCACCACCCTCTCCACCCTCTCCACGCTCTCCCCCATCCTCTTCTCTACCCTCTCCTCCACCCTCTCCACCCTAGCCTCCACGCTCTCCCCCATCCTCTCCTCCACCCTCCCCACCCTCTCCACGCTCTCCCCACCCTCTCCTCTACCCTCTCCACCACCCTCTCCACCCTCTCCACGCTCTCCCAACCCTCTCCTCCACCCTCTCCACCCTCGCCTCCACCCTCTCCCCCATCCTCTCCTCTACCCTCTCCTCCACCCTCTCCCCCATCCTCTCCTCTACCCTCTCCTCCACCCTCTCCACCCTCTCCTCCACCCTCTCCACCATCTCCACGCTCTCCCCATCCTCTCCTCCACCCTCCCCAACCTCTCCATGCTCTCCCAACCCTCTCCTCCACCCTCTCCCCCATCCTCTCCTCTACCCTCTCCTCCACCCTCTCCACCCTCTCCTCCACCCTCTCCACCATCTCCACCCTCTCCCCCATCCTCTCCTCTACCCTCTCCTCCACCCTCCCCACCCTCTCCATGCTCTCCCCCATCCTCTCCTCTACCCTCTCCTCCACCCTCCCCACCCTCTCCACGCTCTCCCCACCCTCTCCTCCTCCATCCCACCCTCTCACACTCTCCCCATCCTCTCCTCCACCCTCTCCTCCACCCTCTCCACCACCCTCCCCACCCTCTCCACGCTCTCCCCCATCCTCTCCTCCACCCTCTCCACCCTCGCCTCCACCCTCTCCCCATCCTCTCCTCTACCCTCTCCTCCACCCTCTCCACCCTCGCCTCCACCCTCTCCCCATCCTCTCCCCACCCTCTCCTCCACCCTCCCCACCCTCTCCACGCTCTCCCCACCCTCTCCTCCTCCATCCCCACCCTCTCCATGCTCTCCCCCATCCTCTCCCCCTACCCTCTCCTCCACCCTCTCCACCCTCTCCCCCATCCTCTCCTCTACCCTCTCCTCCACCCTCTCCACCCTCGCCTCCACCCTCTCCCCATCCTCTCCCCACCCTCTCCTCCACCCTCCCCACCCTCTCCACGCTCTCCCCACCCTCTCCTCCACCCTCCCCACCCTCTACATGCTCTCCCCCATCCTCTCCCCCTACCCTCTCCTCCACCCTCTCCACCATCTCCACCCTCGCCTCCACGCTCTCCCCCATCCTCTCCTCCACCCTCCCCACCCTCTCCACGCTCTCCCCACCCTCTCCTCTACCCTCTCCACCACCCTCTCCACCCTCTCCACGCTCTCCCAACCCTCTCCTCTACCCTCTCCTCCACCCTCTCCACCCTCTCCTCCACCCTCTCCACCCTCGCCTCCACCCTCTCCCCCATCCTCTCCTCCACCCTCCCCACCCTCTACATGCTCTCCCCCATCCTCTCCCCCTACCCTCTCCTCCACCCTCTCCACCATCTCCACCCTCGCCTCCACGCTCTCCCCCATCCTCTCCTCCACCCTCCCCACCCTCTCCACGCTCTCCCCACCCTCTCCTCTACCCTCTCCACCACCCTCTCCACCCTCTCCACGCTCTCCCCCATCCTCTCCTCTACCCTCTCCTCCACCCTCTCCACCCTAGCCTCCACGCTCTCCCCCATCCTCTCCTCCACCCTCCCCACCCTCTCCACGCTCTCCCCACCCTCTCCTCTACCCTCTCCACCACCCTCTCCACCCTCTCCACGCTCTCCCAACCCTCTCCTCCACCCTCTCCACCCTCGCCTCCACCCTCTCCCCCATCCTCTCCTCCACCCTCTCCTCCACCCTCCCCACCCTCTCCATGCTCTCCCCATCCTCTCCTCCAACCTCACCTCCACCCTCTCCACCATCTCCACGCTCTCCCCATCCTCTCCTCCACCCTCTCCTCCACCCTCCCCACCCTCTCCATGCTCTTCCCCATCCTCTCCCCCTACCCTCTCCTCCACCCTCTCCACCATCTCCACGCTCTCCCCATCCTCTCCTCCACCCTCCCCACCCTCTCCATGCTCTCCCCCATCCTCTCCTCTACCCTCTCCTCCACCCTCCCCACCCTCTCCATGCTCTCCCCCATCCTCTCCTCTACCCTCTCCTCCACCCTCCCCACCCTCTCCACGCTCTCCCCACCCTCTCCTCCACCCTCCCCACCCTCTCCACGCTCTCCCCACCCTCTCCTCCTCCATCCCACCCTCTCACACTCTCCCCATCCTCTCCTCCACCCTCTCCTCCACCCTCTCCACCACCCTCCCCACCCTCTCCACGCTCTCCCCCATCCTCTCCTCCACCCTCTCCACCCTCGCCTCCACCCTCTCCCCATCCTCTCCTCTACCCTCTCCTCCACCCTCTCCACCCTCGCCTCCACCCTCTCCCCATCCTCTCCCCACCCTCTCCTCCACCCTCCCCACCCTCTCCACGCTCTCCCCACCCTCTCCTCCTCCATCCCCACCCTCTCCATGCTCTCCCCCATCCTCTCCCCCTACCCTCTCCTCCACCCTCTCCACCCTCTCCCCCATCCTCTCCTCTACCCTCTCCTCCACCCTCTCCACCCTCGCCTCCACCCTCTCCCCATCCTCTCCCCACCCTCTCCTCCACCCTCCCCACCCTCTCCACGCTCTCCCCACCCTCTCCTCCTCCATCCCCACCCTCTCCATGCTCTCCCCATCCTCTCCCCCTACCCTCTCCTCCACCCTCTCCACCCTCTCCCCCATCCTCTCCTCTACCCTCTCCTCCACCATCCCCACCCTCTCCACGCTCTCCCCCATCCTCTCCCCACCCTCTCACACTCTCCCCATCCTCTCCTCCACCCTCTCCTCCACCCTCTCCATGCTCTCCACCACCCTCCCCACCCTCTCACGCTCTCCCCCATCCTCTCCTCTTCCCTCTCCTCCACCCTCTCCACCCTCGCCTCCACGCTCTCCCCCATCCTCTCCTCTACCCTCTCCTCCACCCTCTCCACCCTCTCCACGCTCTCCCCCATCCTCTCCTCTACCCTCTCCTCTACCCTCCCCACACTCTCCCCCATCCTCTCCCCCATCCTCTCCTCCACCCTCTCCACCCTCGCCTCCACGCTCTCTAACCTGATGTGTGCTGCTATCGTTGTTTCTCTAATACCTCTCCCCTCTGTAGAGGGAGAAGCTCAGACTGAGTCAGTGCTGCCATCTGGTGGAAGAAAGCAGAAACTGCACTTCATGCTCAAACCAACCTGTGAACACTGAAACTCCCTGTGTGTGTGTGGTGGCCTGCGTCACAGATGATTGGACTAAACCTGATGTGCTGCACTGCTCGTGGTGATGACTGAAACCTCCGTGAGGCTGAACCGAGCGCTGAAGCTGCCGCTCAGCCCGCCTCGGCACGCAGACTGGCTCCAGGTCAGCTGACGGTAATACGAGTGAGGAGCGGCATGTCGGTGAAGGTTGAAGCCAATGGGCTGCTCACAGTGAGGAGCTCCGTGCAGCTGTCTGCTGCAGTCATTGTTTAAAACAACTTTTTCCTCTTTAATACTATTGATAACATTTTCTGTTTCCTGCCAAATGAATTATTAGTGTTTCATCTTTCCTGAGGATTTGTCCTCATCAAATAAAGAAAACTTGAACACCTTAGCTGTGCTGTATGATGATTGGCCGGCACTTATTGCAGCTCTCTCCCTGATACACCTGAACCCTTATTAACATGCTGAGTTGCGTGACATGATGTTGTGTCTGGAACACGTCTATGAATAAAACCGTTTGCATCAGTAACTGTGACGATGAATGAATGAGAACATTTTCCTGTTGGAGCGCTGACTTCAGCTCAGGAAAAGAAGCTTGAGGTGAGGTGGAGGTTTTGTAAAGATGGTGGCAGCGCTGAGCCTTTCCCTGATGATGGAACAGGTAAGATCCTTCACTGCTTCAGTTTAAAGGTGCTGACATAAATCCAAATGTCCCTCCAGGACCGGAAACACGTATGTTTCCTGTCTGTAGCCACATATGGACGGGCAATGTCCAAACACAGTGAGACATCATGGCGGCTCCACAAACCGGTGCCCGCCCTCATGTGTTTGAGACACACCTCAGTTGTAGAAGTTACGCTCTATGATATCACCAAGGCTCAGCAGGGGAGTGCACACACCTGTGTGGTCAGAGCTGATGGTGACAGCACTGCATCCATCATGGTGAACCCAGACAGGTAAACAGGAAGTGTCTGGCAGGTTTAAACCGTCGATCATCTCCACAGAACTGTGTTTTCTGAGCACGCTCACACTGCTTCAGCCGGGGACAGAGTTTAGTGAGCATGTCTGCTCTAGCAGATTAAGAGATCCGGTTTGAGTTTCCATCTCAAACCACCGGGTGGCGCTACTGTGTCATTGCTGATTACCTGAGTGCATGTGCAGCAGGTGTGGCTGAGATCCTGGGTTAGCTTTGTGTGTCTGTGGCTGTTGTGTGTTCCACTCATTACAATCAGCTGATTGCTGACAGAGAAACGCTGCACAGTGATTGGATGTTTAGTGTGATTGCAGCTTTCCTCCACCAGAGGGCGTTCACGAGTTAAAGGTTCTTCAGCTGTGCAGAGAGCAGAAAGTTTGTCTCATCTGTGAGTGTGTGAGCATGAGCCAGAGGCAGGCAGAGACGGATCCAGGAGAGCGGCGCTAACTGGATGTTGGTAAGCTCAGAGTTCAAAGGTCGTGGGTGGCTGCAGCTCATGGGTGGCTGAGCGTGAACATCAGGACGTTTCCAGACTGCAGCAGCAGATCAGTGATGGACTTTGAGCTGTGGACGGGTCACAGCAGAAGTTTGCTCAGTTGAAGTTTATTTCCAGCATCTTCTTCCTGTCACATGGTGGCGTTAGTCTCCGCCCATCAGAGACCCTTTAACCGTCCTCCTGCTCCCGCTGATGGGTGCAGCCTGAGCGGACTCTCTGAGTCAGACTGCCTGAGCTCGCAGGTCGTCAGCAGAGTCTGAACTTAAATGTAAACAAACCCGGCTCCTCTCCGACCCTCTGTAGGTCTCCCCCAGTCTCCATCGTCAGCTCCGTCTCCCAGTGAGCTCGGGTCCATTGCTATAGCAACGGGTTGCCATGGGCAACGAGACACAGCCAGCGCCAGTCAGCATCCTCCTCCTCCTCGCAGTTGTTGTGAGAGGCAGGCAGGCAGAGGGGAGAGAAGGCGCGGCGCGTGCAGAGCAGCAGAGACGAGAGGAGAAGAAAGACGCTCTCCTCTCCTCGCCACCGGAATAAAACCCAAAAAGCAAAATAAAGACATCAGGCATCCAGTCAGACGCCTGCATTCTGCTGTCTGCGTCTCGGAGTGCAACAAGAGGATGGCAACAACTTGTTCATGCAGGAAAGTGTCTGTTCAGTGCAGGCGGTGACCCCGACGCCAAACCTGCTGCTGCCGAGCAAGAGTGCGCCGACATCACCTGCTGCCGCTGCAGGGTGAGTCCAACTTCCTGTCAATCTCATTCTACCTGAATCGTGCCTGTCAGGCGTCCTGTGGGTGCAGAGCAGCAGGGTTCAGGGTGGTGCAGCGAGGTGAGCCGTGGACCTCACCGTGTCGTTTCCATCGGCACAAAACATCAGCTTCTAATTTCTGTGACATCGTAGCAACGATGTCTCCGTGTGATAGCAACCGTTTCCTATGTTAGAAGGTTTCACCCCGAGGAGCCCACCATGGTCATGTTTGATCCCCGAGACCATTCAGACCCACAGACCTGTGGAGAGCAGTGGGTGTGTGAGTGTGTGTGTGTGTGTGAGTGTGTGTGTGTGTGTGTGTGTGTGTGTGTGTGTGTGTGTGTGTGTGTGTGTGTGTGTGTGAGAGAGAGTGTGTGTGTGTGTGTGTGTGTGTGTGTGAGAGAGAGTGTGTGTGTGTGTGTGTGTGAGAGAGTGTGTGTGTGTGTGAGTGCGTCTGTGGTCTTTTGACTGTGCCTTTATAATGGCAGCTACAGGTGGGTGCTGCCGCTCTCTCGCCCTCGTTTGCAGCTCTGTTTGAGTTAATGGCAGCAGACCTGACTAATCACAGACACTGACCACAGGCACTGATCACAGACACTGATAACAGACACTGACCACAGGCACTGACCACAGACACTGACCACAGACACGGATCACAGACACTGATCACAGACACTGACCACAGGCACTGATCACAGACACTGACCACAGGCACTGACCACAGACACTGACCACAGACACTGATCACAGACACTGATCACAGACACTGACCACAGACACTGACCACAGACACGGATCACAGACGCTGACCACAGGCACTGATCACAGACACTGATCACAGACACTGACCACAGACACTGACCACAGACACGGATCACAGACACGGATCACAGACACGGACCACAGGCACTGACCACAGACACTGACCACAGGCAATGACCACAGACACTGACCACAGACACTGACCAAAGACACTGACCACAGACACTGACCACAGACACGGATCACAGACACGGACCACAGGCACTGACCACAGACACTGACCACAGGCAATGACCACAGACACTGACCACAGACACTGACAGCAGGAACGGACCACAGGCAATGACCACAGACACGGACGACAGACACTGACCACAGGCACTGATCACAGACACTGATCACAGACACTGACCACAGACACGGACCACACACACGGACCACAGGAACGGATCACAGACATGGACCACAGGCACTGACCACAGGCACGGATCACAGACACGGACGACAGACACTGACCACAGGCACTGATCACAGACACTGATCACAGACACGGACCACAGGCACGGATCACAGACACTGACCACAGGCACTGACCAAAGACACGGACCACAGACACTGACCACAGGCACTGATCACAGACACGGACCACAGACACTGACCACAGACACTGACCACAGGCACGGACCATAGACACGGATCACAGGCACGGACCACAGGCACGGATCACAGACACGGACGACAGACACGGACCACAGGCACTGATCACAGACACTGATCACAGACACTGACCACAGACACGGACCACAGGCACGGATCACAGACACGGACGACAGACACGGACCACAGGCACTGATCACAGACACTGATCACAGACACTGACCACAGACACGGACCACACACACGGACCACAGGAACGGATCACAGACATGGACCACAGGCACTGACCACAGGCACGGATCACAGACACGGACGACAGACACTGACCACAGGCACTGATCACAGACACTGATCACAGACACTGATCACAGACACGGACCACAGGCACGGATCACAGACACGGACCACAGGCACTGACCACAGACACGGACCACAGACACTGACCACAGGCACTGATCACAGACACAAACCACAGACACTGACCACAGACACTGACCACAGGCACGGACCATAGACACGGACCACAGACACGGACCACAGGCACTGACCACAGACACGGACCACAGGCACTGATCACAGACACTGACTACAGGCACTGACCACAGACACGGACCACAGACACTGACCACAGACACTGACCACAGGCACTGACCACAGACACGGACCACAGACACTGACCACAGACACTGACCACAGGCACTGATCACAGACACTGACCACAGGCACTGATCACAGACACGGACCACAGACACTGACCACAGACACTGACCACAGACACTGACCACAGACACTGACCAGAGGCACTGATCACAGACACTGACCACAGGCACTGATCACAGACACTGATCCCAGACACGGACCACGGACACGGACCACGGACACTGACCACAGACACGGACCACAGACACTGATCACAGACACTGACCACAGGCACTGACCACAGGCACTGATCACAGACACGGACCACAGACACTGACCACAGACACTGACCACAGGCACGGACCATAGACACGGACCACAGACACGGACCACAGGCACTGACCACAGACACGGACCACAGGCACTGATCACAGACACTGACCACAGGCACTGACCACAGACAGGGACCACAGACACGGACCACAGGCACTGATCACAGACACTGATCACAGACACGGACCACAGGCACTGATCACAGACACTGACCACAGACACTGACCACAGGCACTGACCACAGACACGGACCACAGGCACTGATCACAGACACTGACCACAGGCACTGACCAAAGACACTGATCACAGACACTGACCACAGACACGGACCACAGACACGGACCACAGACACGGACCACAGGCACTGATCACAGACACTGATCACAGACACTGATCTGAGGGATGTAATGTGGCAGCAAGGATGTGTAAAAGGGAGGAGCTGACATGAGACAGAGACACAAAGAGACAAAAAGACAAAGACACAAAGGGACAATGAGACAAAATGACAAAAAGACAAAAAGACAAAGCGATAAAGACACATATGCATAAATACACAAAAAGACAAAGACACAAAGGGACAAAGAGACAAAAAGACAAAAAGACAAAGCGATAAAGACACATGCATAAAGACACAAAAAGACAAAGACACAAAGGGACAAAGAGACAAAAAGACAAAACGACAAAAAGACAAAGCGACAAAGAGACAAAGCGATAAAGACACAAAAAGACAAAGACACAAAGGGACAAAGAGACAAAAAGACAAAACGACAAAAAGACAAAGCGATAAAGACATATGCATAAAGACACAAAAAGACAAAGAGACAAAGAGACAAAGAGACAAAAAGACAAAGGGACAAAGAGACAAAAAGAAAAAGGAACAAAGAGACAAAAAGTAGTGCTGTCAGCGTTAATCTCGGATTTACGGACCGCCCCATGCGTGGGGCTGCATTAACAAGCTAGCTGCGCTAACACATTAACGCCACGCAGCCCCAGGCACGGGGCGAACAGAACTAACTCGCTGACGGTGATTTGTTGCATTAATGCGGTCAAGGCGTTAACGTCATTTTAACGAGATTAACAAAAAGACAAAGAGACAAAGAGACAAAAAGACAAAGAGACAAAGAGGCAAAGAGACGAAAAGAAAAAGGGACAAAGAGACGAAAAGAAAAAGGGACAAAGAGACGAAAAGAAAAAGGGACAAAGAGACAAAGAGACAAAGAGACAAAAAGACAAAAAGACAAAGAGACAAAGAGACAAAAAGACAAAGAGACAAAGAGACAAAGAGACGAAAAGAAAAAGGGACAAAGAGACGAAAAGAAAAACGGACAAAGAGACGAAAAGAAAAAGGGACAAAGAGACGAAAAGACAAAGGGACAAAGAGACGAAAAGACAAAGGGACAAAGAGACAAAGAGACAAAGAGACAAAAAGACAAAGAGACAAAGAGACAAAAAGACAAAGAGACAAAGAGACAAAGAGACGAAAAGAAAAAGGGACAAAGAGACAAAAAGACAAAGGGACAAAGAGACAAAGAGACAAAAAGACAAAGAGACAAAGAGACAAAGAGACAAAAAGACAAAGGGACAAAGAGACAAAAAGACAAAAGGACAAAGAGACGAAAAGAAAAAGGGACAAAGAGACAAAAAGTAGTGCTGTCAGCGTTAATCTCGGATTTACGGGCCGCCCCATGCGTGGGGCTGCATTAACGAGCTAACTGCGCTAACACATTAACGCCACGCAGCCCCACGCACGGGGCGAACAGAGCTAACTCGCTGACGGTGATTTGTTGCGTTAATGCGGTTATGGCGTTAACGTCATTTTAACGAGATTAACACTGACAGCACTAACAAAAAGACAAAGAGACAAAGGGACAAAGAGACGAAAAGAAAAAGGGACAAAGAGACAAAGAGTTGGAGTTGGCTGAAGCTACGGTGATGTGAGGACATCTGCAGGCTCAGAGGGAATCAGCTGTTTCTGGGACTGAACTGATTGTCCTCTTGCTCACATGTTTGTCAGCTGATCTGAATCTCAGCACCGCCGTGGAGCTTACTTCATATGAAAGCCTGTGATTGACGTGTGAAGCTCTTCCCATCGCAGGTTTAAAGAAACTGCAGCATGAAAATGTTTTTCACACCATCAGAGGCAAAAGTGTTGAAACAGACTGTGAGCCACGCTGACGCCAAATCTGTCGACGTGTTTCATCCAAAAACAGTCCGAGTGTGGACTGCACATGCTCAGTACCAACCTGAGAAAGAACAGAGGAGCTGTCAGAATATTTATATCCACACCGTCCTCTTTTAACTTCATTTATATTTAGATGAACTGATCCATGTGTGAGATCCATATTTAATTACAGTTCTGAGACAACAGATGCACAGAAATAGACTCAGAAAAAAATAGACTCAGAAACAGGACAGATTTCTATACTTGACTGATTCTGATTCAGTGGAATTCTCTTTATTGGGGCCTCCTCACCTTTCACGGGAGACATTAATAGATCAGCCAAAAAACGCAGGTGGGTTACAGAGACATTACAGAGGTTAGAGACGTACTCCAACAGTAAAGAAAGAGAGATGCAGAAAGTAAACATGAACAAACAAGCACAAAAACAAAGGACTGTACACAGAAATAAGGATGTGGAGACGACCCATTCTCACACAAAGGGAAAACATGAGATGCAGGATGACCTCAAAGACATAAAAAAAGATGGAAAACGAGCAGAAATAGGCGCTAAGAGCATGTTTCCCACACACTGAATAAACCTGTTGGATTAGCAACCGTTTCTCTGTTCTGGGCACAGACGGACTCGATGTGGAGGCCGGGTGTGGCTCAGACCGAGCACCAGACTGGATGACAGATTCAATCTGTGCAGGTCTGAAAAACAGCGTTTAATCCAAGAGAATCACAATCAACCTCTCCTCCACCCTCTCCACCCTCTCCTCCACCCTCTCCACCCTCGCCTCCACCCTCTCCCCCATCCTCTCCTCCACCCTCCCCACCCTCTACATGCTCTCCCCCATCCTCTCCCCCTACCCTCTCCTCCACCCTCTCCACCATCTCCACCCTCGCCTCCACGCTCTCCCCCATCCTCTCCTCCACCCTCCCCACCCTCTCCACGCTCTCCCCACCCTCTCCTCTACCCTCTCCACCACCCTCTCCACCCTCTCCACGCTCTCCCCCATCCTCTCCTCTACCCTCTCCTCCACCCTCTCCACCCTAGCCTCCACGCTCTCCCCCATCCTCTCCTCCACCCTCCCCACCCTCTCCACGCTCTCCCCACCCTCTCCTCTACCCTCTCCACCACCCTCTCCACCCTCTCCACGCTCTCCCAACCCTCTCCTCCACCCTCTCCACCCTCGCCTCCACCCTCTCCCCCATCCTCTCCTCCACCCTCTCCTCCACCCTCCCCACCCTCTCCATGCTCTCCCCATCCTCTCCTCCAACCTCACCTCCACCCTCTCCACCATCTCCACGCTCTCCCCATCCTCTCCTCCACCCTCTCCTCCACCCTCCCCACCCTCTCCATGCTCTTCCCCATCCTCTCCCCCTACCCTCTCCTCCACCCTCTCCACCATCTCCACGCTCTCCCCATCCTCTCCTCCACCCTCCCCACCCTCTCCATGCTCTCCCCCATCCTCTCCTCTACCCTCTCCTCCACCCTCCCCACCCTCTCCATGCTCTCCCCCATCCTCTCCTCTACCCTCTCCTCCACCCTCCCCACCCTCTCCACGCTCTCCCCACCCTCTCCTCCACCCTCCCCACCCTCTCCACGCTCTCCCCACCCTCTCCTCCTCCATCCCACCCTCTCACACTCTCCCCATCCTCTCCTCCACCCTCTCCTCCACCCTCTCCACCACCCTCCCCACCCTCTCCACGCTCTCCCCCATCCTCTCCTCCACCCTCTCCACCCTCGCCTCCACCCTCTCCCCATCCTCTCCTCTACCCTCTCCTCCACCCTCTCCACCCTCGCCTCCACCCTCTCCCCATCCTCTCCCCACCCTCTCCTCCACCCTCCCCACCCTCTCCACGCTCTCCCCACCCTCTCCTCCTCCATCCCCACCCTCTCCATGCTCTCCCCCATCCTCTCCCCCTACCCTCTCCTCCACCCTCTCCACCCTCTCCCCCATCCTCTCCTCTACCCTCTCCTCCACCCTCTCCACCCTCGCCTCCACCCTCTCCCCATCCTCTCCCCACCCTCTCCTCCACCCTCCCCACCCTCTCCACGCTCTCCCCACCCTCTCCTCCTCCATCCCCACCCTCTCCATGCTCTCCCCATCCTCTCCCCCTACCCTCTCCTCCACCCTCTCCACCCTCTCCCCAAACCTCTCCTCTACCCTCTCCTCCACCATCCCCACCCTCTCCACGCTCTCCCCCATCCTCTCCCCACCCTCTCACACTCTCCCCATCCTCTCCTCCACCCTCTCCTCCACCCTCTCCATGCTCTCCACCACCCTCCCCACCCTCTCACGCTCTCCCCCATCCTCTCCTCTTCCCTCTCCTCCACCCTCTCCACCCTCGCCTCCACGCTCTCCCCCATCCTCTCCTCTACCCTCTCCTCCACCCTCTCCACCCTCTCCACGCTCTCCCCCATCCTCTCCTCTACCCTCTCCTCTACCCTCCCCACACTCTCCCCCATCCTCTCCCCCATCCTCTCCTCCACCCTCTCCACCCTCGCCTCCACGCTCTCTAACCTGATGTGTGCTGCTATCGTTGTTTCTCTAATACCTCTCCCCTCTGTAGAGGGAGAAGCTCAGACTGAGTCAGTGCTGCCATCTGGTGGAAGAAAGCAGAAACTGCACTTCATGCTCAAACCAACCTGTGAACACTGAAACTCCCTGTGTGTGTGTGGTGGCCTGCGTCACAGATGATTGGACTAAACCTGATGTGCTGCACTGCTCGTGGTGATGACTGAAACCTCCGTGAGGCTGAACCGAGCGCTGAAGCTGCCGCTCAGCCCGCCTCGGCACGCAGACTGGCTCCAGGTCAGCTGACGGTAATACGAGTGAGGAGCGGCATGTCGGTGAAGGTTGAAGCCAATGGGCTGCTCACAGTGAGGAGCTCCGTGCAGCTGTCTGCTGCAGTCATTGTTTAAAACAACTTTTTCCTCTTTAATACTATTGATAACATTTTCTGTTTCCTGCCAAATGAATTATTAGTGTTTCATCTTTCCTGAGGATTTGTCCTCATCAAATAAAGAAAACTTGAACACCTTAGCTGTGCTGTATGATGATTGGCCGGCACTTATTGCAGCTCTCTCCCTGATACACCTGAACCCTTATTAACATGCTGAGTTGCGTGACATGATGTTGTGTCTGGAACACGTCTATGAATAAAACCGTTTGCATCAGTAACTGTGACGATGAATGAATGAGAACATTTTCCTGTTGGAGCGCTGACTTCAGCTCAGGAAAAGAAGCTTGAGGTGAGGTGGAGGTTTTGTAAAGATGGTGGCAGCGCTGAGCCTTTCCCTGATGATGGAACAGGTAAGATCCTTCACTGCTTCAGTTTAAAGGTGCTGACATAAATCCAAATGTCCCTCCAGGACCGAAAACACGTATGTTTCCTGTCTGTAGCCACATATGGACGGGCAATGTCCAAACACAGTGAGACATCATGGCGGCTCCACAAACCGGTGCCCGCCCTCATGTGTTTGAGACACACCTCAGTTGTAGAAGTTACGCTCTATGATATCACCAAGGCTCAGCAGGGGAGTGCACACACCTGTGTGGTCAGAGCTGATGGTGACAGCACTGCATCCATCATGGTGAACCCAGACAGGTAAACAGGAAGTGTCTGGCAGGTTTAAACCGTCGATCATCTCCACAGAACTGTGTTTTCTGAGCACGCTCACACTGCTTCAGCCGGGGACAGAGTTTAGTGAGCATGTCTGCTCTAGCAGATTAAGAGATCCGGTTTGAGTTTCCATCTCAAACCACCGGGTGGCGCTACTGTGTCATTGCTGATTACCTGAGTGCATGTGCAGCAGGTGTGGCTGAGATCCTGGGTTAGCTTTGTGTGTCTGTGGCTGTTGTGTGTTCCACTCATTACAATCAGCTGATTGCTGACAGAGAAACGCTGCACAGTGATTGGATGTTTAGTGTGATTGCAGCTTTCCTCCACCAGAGGGCGTTCACGAGTTAAAGGTTCTTCAGCTGTGCAGAGAGCAGAAAGTTTGTCTCATCTGTGAGTGTGTGAGCATGAGCCAGAGGCAGGCAGAGACGGATCCAGGAGAGCGGCGCTAACTGGATGTTGGTAAGCTCAGAGTTCAAAGGTCGTGGGTGGCTGCAGCTCATGGGTGGCTGAGCGTGAACATCAGGACGTTTCCAGACTGCAGCAGCAGATCAGTGATGGACTTTGAGCTGTGGACGGGTCACAGCAGAAGTTTGCTCAGTTGAAGTTTATTTCCAGCATCTTCTTCCTGTCACATGGTGGCGTTAGTCTCCGCCCATCAGAGACCCTTTAACCGTCCTCCTGCTCCCGCTGATGGGTGCAGCCTGAGCGGACTCTCTGAGTCAGACTGCCTGAGCTCGCAGGTCGTCAGCAGAGTCTGAACTTAAATGTAAACAAACCCGGCTCCTCTCCGACCCTCTGTAGGTCTCCCCCAGTCTCCATCGTCAGCTCCGTCTCCCAGTGAGCTCGGGTCCATTGCTATAGCAACGGGTTGCCATGGGCAACGAGACACAGCCAGCGCCAGTCAGCATCCTCCTCCTCCTCGCAGTTGTTGTGAGAGGCAGGCAGGCAGAGGGGAGAGAAGGCGCGGCGCGTGCAGAGCAGCAGAGACGAGAGGAGAAGAAAGACGCTCTCCTCTCCTCGCCACCGGAATAAAACCCAAAAAGCAAAATAAAGACATCAGGCATCCAGTCAGACGCCTGCATTCTGCTGTCTGCGTCTCGGAGTGCAACAAGAGGATGGCAACAACTTGTTCATGCAGGAAAGTGTCTGTTCAGTGCAGGCGGTGACCCCGACGCCAAACCTGCTGCTGCCGAGCAAGAGTGCGCCGACATCACCTGCTGCCGCTGCAGGGTGAGTCCAACTTCCTGTCAATCTCATTCTACCTGAATCGTGCCTGTCAGGCGTCCTGTGGGTGCAGAGCAGCAGGGTTCAGGGTGGTGCAGCGAGGTGAGCCGTGGACCTCACCGTGTCGTTTCCATCGGCACAAAACATCAGCTTCTAATTTCTGTGACATCGTAGCAACGATGTCTCCGTGTGATAGCAACCGTTTCCTATGTTAGAAGGTTTCACCCCGAGGAGCCCACCATGGTCATGTTTGATCCCCGAGACCATTCAGACCCACAGACCTGTGGAGAGCAGTGGGTGTGTGAGTGTGTGTGTGTGTGTGAGTGTGTGTGTGTGTGTGTGTGTGTGTGTGTGTGTGTGTGTGTGTGTGTGTGTGTGTGTGAGAGAGAGTGTGTGTGTGTGTGTGTGTGTGTGTGTGAGAGAGAGTGTGTGTGTGTGTGTGTGTGAGAGAGTGTGTGTGTGTGTGAGTGCGTCTGTGGTCTTTTGACTGTGCCTTTATAATGGCAGCTACAGGTGGGTGCTGCCGCTCTCTCGCCCTCGTTTGCAGCTCTGTTTGAGTTAATGGCAGCAGACCTGACTAATCACAGACACTGACCACAGGCACTGATCACAGACACTGATAACAGACACTGACCACAGGCACTGACCACAGACACTGACCACAGACACGGATCACAGACACTGATCACAGACACTGACCACAGGCACTGATCACAGACACTGACCACAGGCACTGACCACAGACACTGACCACAGACACTGATCACAGACACTGATCACAGACACTGACCACAGACACTGACCACAGACACTGACCACAGACACGGACCACAGACACGGACCACAGACACTGACCACAGACACTGATCACAGGCACTGATCACAGACACGGACCACAGACACGGACCACAGACACGGACCACAGACACTGACCACAGACACGGACCACAGGCACTGATCACAGACACTGATCACAGACACGGACCACAGACACGGACCACAGACACGGACCACAGGCACTGACCACAGACACTGATCACAGACACTGACCACAGACACTGACCACAGACACGGACCACAGACACGGACCACAGACACGGACCACAGGCACTGATCACAGACACTGATCACAGACACTGATCACAGACACGGACCACAGACACTGACCACAGACACGGACCACAGGCACTGATCACAGACACTGACCACAGACACGGACCACAGACACGGACCACAGACACGGACCACAGGCACTGATCACAGACACTGATCACAGACACTGATCACAGACACGGACCACAGACACTGATCACAGACACGGACCACAGACACGGACCACAGACACGGACCACAGGCACTGATCACAGACACTGACCACAGACACGGACCACAGACACGGACCACAGACACGGACCACAGGCACTGACCACAGACACGGACCACAGGCACTGATCACAGACACTGACCACAGGCACTGACCACAGACACGGACCACAGACACGGACCACAGGCACTGATCACAGACACTGACGACAGACACGGACCACAGGCACTGATCACAGACACTGATCACAGACACTGACCACAGACACGGACCACAGGCACGGATCACAGACACGGACGACAGACACGGACCACAGGCACTGATCACAGACACTGATCACAGACACTGACCACAGACACGGACCACACACACGGACCACAGGAACGGATCACAGACATGGACCACAGGCACTGACCACAGGCACGGATCACAGACACGGACGACAGACACTGACCACAGGCACTGATCACAGACACTGATCACAGACACTGATCACAGACACGGACCACAGGCACGGATCACAGACACGGACCACAGGCACTGACCACAGACACGGACCACAGACACTGACCACAGGCACTGATCACAGACACAAACCACAGACACTGACCACAGACACTGACCACAGGCACGGACCATAGACACGGACCACAGACACGGACCACAGGCACTGACCACAGACACGGACCACAGGCACTGATCACAGACACTGACTACAGGCACTGACCACAGACACGGACCACAGACACTGACCACAGACACTGACCACAGGCACTGACCACAGACACGGACCACAGACACTGACCACAGACACTGACCACAGGCACTGATCACAGACACTGACCACAGGCACTGATCACAGACACGGACCACAGACACTGACCACAGACACTGACCACAGGCACTGACCACAGACACGGACCACAGACACTGACCACAGACACTGACCAGAGGCACTGATCACAGACACTGACCACAGGCACTGATCACAGACACTGATCCCAGACACGGACCACGGACACGGACCACGGACACTGACCACAGACACGGACCACAGACACTGATCACAGACACTGACCACAGGCACTGACCACAGGCACTGATCACAGACACGGACCACAGACACTGACCACAGACACTGACCACAGGCACGGACCATAGACACGGACCACAGACACGGACCACAGGCACTGACCACAGACACGGACCACAGGCACTGATCACAGACACTGACCACAGGCACTGACCACAGACAGGGACCACAGACACGGACCACAGGCACTGATCACAGACACTGATCACAGACACGGACCACAGGCACTGATCACAGACACTGACCACAGACACTGACCACAGGCACTGACCACAGACACGGACCACAGGCACTGATCACAGACACTGACCACAGGCACTGACCAAAGACACTGATCACAGACACTGACCACAGACACGGACCACAGACACGGACCACAGACACGGACCACAGGCACTGATCACAGACACTGATCACAGACACTGATCACAGACACTGACCACAGACACGGACCACAGACACGGACCACAGACACTGACCACAGACACTGATCACAGGCACTGATCACAGACACGGACCACAGACACGGACCACAGACACGGACCACAGACACTGACCACAGACACGGACCACAGGCACTGATCACAGACACTGATCACAGACACGGACCACAGACACGGACCACAGACACGGACCACAGGCACTGACCACAGACACTGATCACAGACACTGACCACAGACACTGACCACAGACACGGACCACAGACACGGACCACAGACACGGACCACAGGCACTGATCACAGACACTGATCACAGACACTGATCACAGACACGGACCACAGACACTGACCACAGACACGGACCACAGGCACTGATCACAGACACTGACCACAGACACGGACCACAGACACGGACCACAGACACGGACCACAGGCACTGATCACAGACACTGATCACAGACACTGATCACAGACACGGACCACAGACACTGATCACAGACACGGACCACAGACACGGACCACAGACACGGACCACAGGCACTGATCACAGACACTGACCACAGACACGGACCACAGACACGGACCACAGACACGGACCACAGGCACTGACCACAGACACGGACCACAGGCACTGATCACAGACACTGACCACAGGCACTGACCACAGACACGGACCACAGACACGGACCACAGGCACTGATCACAGACACTGACCACAGGCACTGATCAGACACGGACCACAGACACTGACCACAGGCACTGACCACAGACACGGACCACAGACACTGACCACAGGCACTGATCACAGACACTGACCACAGGCACTGATCAGACACGGACCACAGACACTGACCACAGGCACTGATCACAGACACTGACCACAGGCACTGACCACAGACACGGACCACAGACACTGACCACAGGCACTGACCACAGACACTGACCACAGGCACTGACCACAGGCACTGACCACAGACACGGACCACAGACACGGACCACAGGCACTGATCACAGACACTGACCACAGGCACTGATCAGACACGGACCACAGACACTGACCACAGGCACTGACCACAGGCACTGACCACAGACACTGACCACAGACACTGACCACAGGCACTGACCACAGGCACTGACCACAGACACGGACCACAGGCACTGATCACAGACACTGACCACAGGCACTGATCAGACACGGACCACAGACACTGACCACAGGCACTGACCACAGACACGGACCACAGACACTGACCACAGGCACTGATCCCAGACACGGACCACAGACACGGACCACAGACACTGATCACAGACACTGATCACAGACACAGCCGTCGGCCTGTTAGGTAAACGTTTCAAACCTGCCCATTTCTAAACTTCACGCCTTCTGTGACCCAAACATTCAGACGTGCCGCTGATCGTCGTGCGAGCGGGAAAAAGTGTTTCCTTTCATTCACAGCTTTACCTCCAAATTAAGCTAACAACGAGACGCAACAAGCTGAGCATCAACAGCTTGTTGCGTCAACAACTAGTCAAAGAAGGTAAAAAAATATGTTACACATACCAACAGACCTTCCTGCAGTGCCTTCAACGGCCACCAGGGGAGGCTTTGACTCACTGATGTAAACCATAGACTGTATATAAACAATGGCTATCATAGGGTAGTGACCCCACTTCCTGCTCCTTTGTGACTCTGATGGGAGTGTAGTCTTCGACCTTTGTGGTTTATTCATTTGGACCTGAGAGCAGAAACTCATCATGAAGGTGTCAGCTGAGCTCTGATCAGCTGATCGTTGTGGGAACAGGAAGTTTGCATCTAAAATAAATTCACAAATGTTCGCACACAGAAAGACCTGAAACTCTATTTAATACCTAATAATCACCATTTAGTGAAAGTGGTCTGTGCTCAGAATCAAAGCCACGCCTCTGTGACATCATCACTACATCATCAGCACAGAGTTTCTGAATGTCTGTTATTTATTTATACATTTACTCATATGAAACTAATTGAACACTGATCACCTGGGAACAGGAAGTCACACCTATCTCTGATACCAACACACCTGATCAGAAGAACTGGACTGGAACAGCCACCCCAGCAGTGATGGGTCAAATGACCTTTATTACCTTTGTGACCTTTTAGACCTTTGTGGACAAGCTGTGTCAAAAGAGTTAAACTGCACCAATCACAGCAGAAGCTAAACAACACAAGACTGAAAGTCAGAGGTCACACTTCAGCTCAGCTATGGTTTGAAAGTGTGATGGGAGATCATGACGCATCATCAGCAAATCCTAGTAGTGTAAAGGCAGAGCAGGTCATCTGCAGATCAGAAGGTTGGTGGTTCGAGCCCTGACTGCTCCAGTCACCACGTCTTGGCTAAGATGTTACATCAGGTTGCTCTCCGATGCGTGTGTTAGTTGAAAAGCATAGAAAACGTGCTTGTGTGAGTGGGTGAACGAGGCAAGTTGTACTGAGTGCTCAGATAAGCATGAGAACCTGTCCATTTTTTGTTCTTTAAATGAAATGTGAACATTGTGTGGATGCCAAACCACCAAAGACACATTTGTAACCAGCAGCTGTGATGGATTTTTAAAGGCTGAGCAGAAACACGCCCGCAGATGTCTGCTGCTCTGAAATCCATAAAGTATATCCGTTTGAGTGACTGCTATTCATTTCTTGGAATTTGTAAGTAACTGTGATATTGTTTTACATGGTAAACACATTTTTGTGCATTTCGTTTTGTTGGAAAGGTCACAGAATCATGACTTTAATAAACAATTCACTGCAAAGTCTGAGGGATGTAATGTGGCAGCAAGGATGTGTAAAAGGGAGGAGCTGACATGAGACAGAGACACAAAGAGACAAAAAGACAAAGACACAAAGGGACAATGAGACAAAATGACAAAAAGACAAAAAGACAAAGCGATAAAGACACATATGCATAAATACACAAAAAGACAAAGACACAAAGGGACAAAGAGACAAAAAGACAAAAAGACAAAGCGATAAAGACACATGCATAAAGACACAAAAAGACAAAGACACAAAGGGACAAAGAGACAAAAAGACAAAACGACAAAAAGACAAAGCGACAAAGAGACAAAGCGATAAAGACACAAAAAGACAAAGACACAAAGGGACAAAGAGACAAAAAGACAAAACGACAAAAAGACAAAGCGATAAAGACATATGCATAAAGACACAAAAAGACAAAGAGACAAAGAGACAAAGAGACAAAAAGACAAAGGGACAAAGAGACAAAAAGAAAAAGGAACAAAGAGACAAAAAGTAGTGCTGTCAGCGTTAATCTCGGATTTACGGACCGCCCCATGCGTGGGGCTGCATTAACAAGCTAGCTGCGCTAACACATTAACGCCACGCAGCCCCAGGCACGGGGCGAACAGAACTAACTCGCTGACGGTGATTTGTTGCATTAATGCGGTCAAGGCGTTAACGTCATTTTAACGAGATTAACAAAAAGACAAAGAGACAAAGAGACAAAAAGACAAAGAGACAAAGAGGCAAAGAGACGAAAAGAAAAAGGGACAAAGAGACGAAAAGAAAAAGGGACAAAGAGACGAAAAGAAAAAGGGACAAAGAGACAAAGAGACAAAGAGACAAAAAGACAAAAAGACAAAGAGACAAAGAGACAAAAAGACAAAGAGACAAAGAGACAAAGAGACGAAAAGAAAAAGGGACAAAGAGACGAAAAGAAAAACGGACAAAGAGACGAAAAGAAAAAGGGACAAAGAGACGAAAAGACAAAGGGACAAAGAGACGAAAAGACAAAGGGACAAAGAGACAAAGAGACAAAGAGACAAAAAGACAAAGAGACAAAGAGACAAAAAGACAAAGAGACAAAGAGACAAAGAGACGAAAAGAAAAAGGGACAAAGAGACAAAAAGACAAAGGGACAAAGAGACAAAGAGACAAAAAGACAAAGAGACAAAGAGACAAAGAGACAAAAAGACAAAGGGACAAAGAGACAAAAAGTCAAAAGGACAAAGAGACGAAAAGAAAAAGGGACAAAGAGACAAAAAGTAGTGCTGTCAGCGTTAATCTCGGATTTACGGGCCGCCCCATGCGTGGGGCTGCATTAACGAGCTAACTGCGCTAACACATTAACGCCACGCAGCCCCACGCACGGGGCGAACAGAGCTAACTCGCTGACGGTGATTTGTTGCGTTAATGCGGTTATGGCGTTAACGTCATTTTAACGAGATTAACACTGACAGCACTAACAAAAAGACAAAGAGACAAAGGGACAAAGAGACGAAAAGAAAAAGGGACAAAGAGACAAAGAGTTGGAGTTGGCTGAAGCTACGGTGATGTGAGGACATCTGCAGGCTCAGAGGGAATCAGCTGTTTCTGGGACTGAACTGATTGTCCTCTTGCTCACATGTTTGTCAGCTGATCTGAATCTCAGCACCGCCGTGGAGCTTACTTCATATGAAAGCCTGTGATTGACGTGTGAAGCTCTTCCCATCGCAGGTTTAAAGAAACTGCAGCATGAAAATGTTTTTCACACCATCAGAGGCAAAAGTGTTGAAACAGACTGTGAGCCACGCTGACGCCAAATCTGTCGACGTGTTTCATCCAAAAACAGTCCGAGTGTGGACTGCACATGCTCAGTACCAACCTGAGAAAGAACAGAGGAGCTGTCAGAATATTTATATCCACACCGTCCTCTTTTAACTTCATTTATATTTAGATGAACTGATCCATGTGTGAGATCCATATTTAATTACAGTTCTGAGACAACAGATGCACAGAAATAGACTCAGAAAAAAATAGACTCAGAAACAGGACAGATTTCTATACTTGACTGATTCTGATTCAGTGGAATTCTCTTTATTGGGGCCTCCTCACCTTTCACGGGAGACATTAATAGATCAGCCAAAAAACGCAGGTGGGTTACAGAGACATTACAGAGGTTAGAGACGTACTCCAACAGTAAAGAAAGAGAGATGCAGAAAGTAAACATGAACAAACAAGCACAAAAACAAAGGACTGTACACAGAAATAAGGATGTGGAGACGACCCATTCTCACACAAAGGGAAAACATGAGATGCAGGATGACCTCAAAGACATAAAAAAAGATGGAAAACGAGCAGAAATAGGCGCTAAGAGCATGTTTCCCACACACTGAATAAACCTGTTGGATTAGCAACCGTTTCTCTGTTCTGGGCACAGACGGACTCGATGTGGAGGCCGGGTGTGGCTCAGACCGAGCACCAGACTGGATGACAGATTCAATCTGTGCAGGTCTGAAAAACAGCGTTTAATCCAAGAGAATCACAATCAACCTGAAATATGAAGAAGGGCAGTGACAGCGCAGCACTTCCTGCTATCACAGAGACACATTTCATCAGGAGGGAGATGAGAAACAGAGAAAGTAATTACAGCGCTGAGATGAAGTGCAGACGGAGAAAACAGGTCCGATAGCTGAATCCAAAGTCATTAAACTGCAAACAGAGAGAGTCACAAAAACACAAGGAAACATTCAGATCTGAGAAGGCAGGGCGTAGAAAACCTGAAGAAAAGTTCATGAAACTGAAACAAGTGTGACTTCAAGGCACAAACCCTCCAACCTGCAGGGTTACGCCTCTGTCTGATTAGCCACAGTTCAAACTGTTCTGATGATGCACACGGTGCATTAGAATTAACCCGACAGTGATTTTATTCAATAACTGACTGACTTTGTCTGTAAAAACAAACCTTCTCAGACCTGGACATGATTATTGATTTCAGGAAGTCATCGTTCCTGCTGTCATTACCGCTGCAGACAGTCAGACTGTGGACAGGTATTTAGGCATTGGTCCATAAACAGTGCTTTGAGCCTCACTGAGGCCACCAAAACATTCAGTACAGTCTGTTCTTTTTAAAGGAAATGAGAACTTGTAATGTCTGAAACGCTGCTTGGTTTGGTAACATGACTCTGACGAACACGAATTGGCTGGAACGTCTGGTAGAAACTGCCAGAAAACTCTCAGGGCGTTTGCAAGACAGGCTTTTAGCCATTTATAGGACGCATGTGCTGGGAAGGCTCCGTCTGTTATCAACTGTTGTAACCGCTCACTTCACAGAGAGTTTGTGCCATTATCCTCCATTACGCTTGTTTTTCTGAGCCCAGTGAGAGCCGCTGCCACACTGATACGACTTTGTGTCGACGATTAGCGCCACGATCAGCCTCAGTGTGAAGCACAGCTGGACCTCAGAGAACATCTGCATGTTAGGCCCACCCTCCTCCCTGCTCTCTGTGGCGGTGACGGTCTCTCGGCTGTCCACCTGCTGAGGTGACTTATCGACGAGCTGTCGGGCATCGCCGTGGCAACAATCACGTTCCCTCATTAGGAAACACACAGTGGTCGCGTTGCTGCTGTTGAAAGCTGGGAAACATTTTCTGTTGTATTTTTCTTATTTATTACATCGTGAATAAAGACTTCCTGTTTTTGGTAACCTTGATGACCGCACTGCTTTACAGCATCTGCTGTTTAAACCTTCATCTGATGGGAAATAAAAACACAGAGTAGCTTTTCTCAAAGTTACAAAAGGTGTCCAAAGGTTGATTCATTTGGACATAACGGTTTCAGTGGGAGAAACATTTCATCAACATCCAGGTGACTTCTTCAGTCTCAGCTGACTGCAGGTTTCAGTCTTATAAACAAGGCTTTGCTATCCTACCCTGGAACACCACCAAGCCATTGGTTCAGGTCTGTGGATGACACCTGGGTGAAAATCAAATCTCAGGACGTTCCACGAGTCACGGATCACATTAACTCGGTGGACCGACACATCAAACTCACCAGGGAGGATATGAACAGTGGCAGGTTAGCCTTCTTAGACTGTGTACCGTAAACCTACACATACGGATCAGTATCTAAGGTTTGACTCATGAAGCGCCTTAAGGCGACTTTTGTTGTGATTTGGCGCTATATAAATAAAGTTGAATTGAATTGAACTCTCATCATCCACTGGAGCACAAACTGGGCGTCATCAGGACGCTACAGCACAGAGCGAACACCATCCCCACTGACACAGCAGCCAGGGAGGCAGAAGAAGGCGGAGTCAAGGGGCCATTTGTGGGTCTCCACTCTCCCTCCACATACGGGCTGCTCCACCTCACCAACCGACATAAACCCTGGAAAAGTCGTGGCATTTGCTAGCGTGGTCTACAGAACTGCATTTCAGAATATTTCTCCTGTTTTGGCTTCCTGTTAAATCCAGGATTCAAAATCCTGCTCCTCACTTACAAGGTCTTAAATAATCAGGCCCCATCTGATCTTAATGACCTTGTAGTACCATATCACCCTATTAGAGCACTTCGCTCTCGCTCTGCAGGCCTACTTGTTGTTCCTAGAGTATTTAAAAGTAGAATGAGAGGCAGAGCCAACTGCTAACCAACTCTGAGCTTGTAATCCTGTTTTCAGGGACGTGACGTTTGCTTGTTGTGGGAGAACAGCCAGCCCTTTTCTACTGCAGCTGAAAGAAGCTGGAGGGTTTGTGGTCCTCAGGTAGTTTGAGTTTAGGAGCTGTGGGCCAATCATGACTCAACCCAGTGAGGATTGACTCTGGTGTCCTGATAATGCACAGCAGCTGAGATTGAGTCCTCACCTGTCAGTCAGGAGGGTAGCTGTGTGTGTGTGAGACGTTGTGGTGATTGTCATTCCCAGCTGCAGCTTCACACTCAGATGGATGTTCATGTGTTTGCATGTGTGCTGTGCAGACACACACAGTGCTGTGAGGCCGTGCATGTTGTTCATCCTCACAGTGACGTGTGTGCAGGAGCAGCAGATCCAGGAACAGTGTGTTTGCTCCTGTTTATAGCCTGGAAGTGTCCCAGAGCCTCGCCCAGCGCTCAGCACTGTCTAAATATTCCTGCAGTGTTTCACTGCTGCTGTCTCTCCAGCACAGCCTCAAAATATCACCCTTCACTTCAGAGCTCTGAGTCTGCGAGCTTTTCTTCTTAGCGAAGAGTTCCAGTGGCTCACACCAGTCGCTTTTACTGGTCTGTGTTCAAATTGTGGGTTTTAACAACACTGGCTTGAAGTTGCCCTACAGCCGATCCTGACACACATTACTGCTGTAATAATAAGAATCTGTTCATTTATGTAGCACACACTCAAGTCTGCTGCTCCACCCACAAATGCATTGCTCTTATAAATATGGCACCCTTTAAAATAAACAGACTTTCCACCTGAGAAGAAGCATAAGCGACTAATAACTCCTGTACTCTTTTTAGTTTGTCAAAATACTTCTGAGTATCACTTTAGTCCCAGAGAAAGACAAATAAAGAAACACTTTGTTTCAACTGGAGACCGACACAGGAGCCCAAAACGATTGGACGCTTTGAATCTGCTGTTTGTTGTGCAGATGCTGAACAAGCATGCATGCACTGCCACTGAGAGTCGCTTATGGAGAGATCCACTGTGTGAGTGGATGATGGAGCTGCTACATCGAACCAGCAGTTACATCATAGCTAAAAAAAGCTGTTTGTGCAGAATGTTGTCTCCAAAAGATCTGTTTGGACAAAAGTGTGTGTGTGTGTGTGTGTGTGTGTGTGTGTGTGTGTGTGTGTGTGTGTGTGTGTGCGTGTGTGTGTGTGGCAAGGTGTTTCTGCGCAGTGTACCAGGGGCACGGAGAAAAGTTGTCGTACCACAGGCACGAGGAGTGTGTGTGTGTGTGTGTGTGTGTGCGTGTGTGTGTGTGTGTGCGTGCGTGTGTGTGTGTGTGTGTGTGCGTGTGTGTGTGTGTGTGTGTGTGTGTGTGTGTGTGCGCGTGTGTGTGTGTGTGTGCGTGTGTCTGTGTGTGGCAAGGTGTTTCTGCGCAGTGTACCAGGGGCACGGAGAAAAGTTGTCGTACCACAGGCACGAGGAGTGTGTGTGTGTGTGTGTGTGTGTGCGTGTGTGTGTGTGTGTGCGCGTGTGTGTGTGTGTGTGGCAAGGTGTTTCTGCGCAGTGTACCAGGGGCACGGAGAAAAGTTGTCGTACCACAGGCACGAGGAGTGTGTGTGTGTGTGTGTGTGTGTGTGTGTGTGTGTGCGTGTGTGTGTGTGCGCGTGTGTGTGACTGTGTGTGTGTGTGTGTGTGTGTGTGTGTGTGTGTGTGTGTGTGTGTATACCATCATAGCTCTGCTGTCAAAGCCAAACTGGAGACTTGGTGGAGCTACATCATCTGTTAATTGAATTCTTTCTTGCATGAAAGCAGCAACACACACACACACACACACACACACACACACACACACACACACACACACACACACACACACACACACACAGTGAGGAAACAGTAGAGCAGTAAATTGACAGTATGTATAATCCAGGGATTTATTCGGCTCTCCTTCCTGCAGAGTCTCAGTTTCCCAAAGTTAAAACCGAAACGTTGCACGCACGCGTGGACTTGCTGACAGCAGGTTAAAGCTGACGCCGCAGTCGCTGATTGGTCAGATTATGTCAGTCTCTGCAATGAATGTGATCTTTTTTTGCTATCAGGCTGTTGAACTGTCACTGACCCCCGCCCTCCTGCCACCCTACTCACTGCCTCCAACCCTCCCAAACAAACCCCAGTGACATACCCACATACACATGGCAGTGGACTGTTATCTGGAACGCTGCACGTCGCCAACACTGAACTTTACAGTAATCCAGTGTGCTGCACCAAGCTGCACAGAGGCAGTAACCATGGCAGCAACAAGCTCTAAGCACCAACATCAGGAAGGAGGAAGAGGAGAAGCCGCAGAAGAACCAGGGGCTCAGAGAAGATGTGGAGGGTGACGGTAACAGTGGTCCCAGTGGTCCCAGTGGTCCCAGTGGTCCCAGTGCAGTGACTCACAGGCTAGGCGAGTGGCTCCAGCAGATCTCAGGAACAACGTCAGAGATCTCTGTCCAGAAGAGCGCAGTCCCAGGAACAGCTAAGATACTGCAGGACCCTCAAGCTCCCAGGCCTCTGGTAGAGGACCCGAGCTGGAAGGACAGACCCGCAGGAGGGCTGCACTCTTTATATATCTATACACATGTGCATGTATTATATGTTCTGAGCCAGGCACCATATTCCATTCATACCTGTCGGTCAGTAGAGCTCTGTGTCTTCTTCTGTGGTGTTTACACTTCATCTTTGGATTTTCCTCTAAAAACATCTTCATGCTCATCCTGAGCCTGGTTGGAGGACGATGCTGCCGCCACCCGTGTTTCACTAAAGACTGACCGCCATGATGGCAGTGCGGACTTCCTGTGTGCTGTACCTGCAGTGCAGGTGTGTCATGAATGATCCAGGTGTGGTTGTTGTTCAGAGGCTGGACTGGCAGCAGGAAACGCTGCTGTTAAAGGTGCTGATCTCAGGTGGAGTTTTACTTTTCTTATAGATGTCTGCGTGTTGTTGACTCGTTCCTGCTTTTATAATCAGGAACTGTTTGGAGTGTGGGTCAGGATTCAGGGAGCGCCCCCTGCTGGCCTTTCTCCAGCTGCTGTTGTTTGACCTGCTGTCAAACCTTTGCTGTTATAAATGTGTGAAACAGCATCTGCCCAGGAACAACAAACTCTGATCTGCTGATTAATTCAGTACAGAAAGCTTAGTGTGAAACAGGAAGTACGGCGATGCAGAGAACACGAACTTCCAAAATAAAAGTATGGATGGCTCATTATTTAACAGAATACATAGAGCAGTGGTTTTGGGGGGGATTGAATGGTTTTTCAAGATCGTAACATTTTCATTTTTCCTTCTTTGTTTGGATTTTGAACTTTTCCGAATCGTTTCCTGTCACAGTACCGAGTCTGCTGTGTTTGTGTGACTCTGTAATTATATTATTTGATTATTGCTGTTCGTTTGGTTTCCTGTAGTTCATAGTGGAGTCCTTCCTTCCTCAGTGTTGTGTCTTTGTCCCGTGTCCCACGCTCCGTGTTCTAAGCTTGCATGTCTTGAGTTTGTGTGTTTCCTGTTTCTCTGTATCTAGTTGTGCGTCCCCTCGTCTCGTTAGGTCTGATCAGTCCCAGCTGTTCCCCTCCTGTTGTCCTGCTTGTGGATTTAAACCCCATGTTGTCCTCTGTCCGTTGTCGTGTCGTATCCTCATTGTGTTGTGTTTCCCTCCATGGCCCTGGTTTATTTTCTACTTTGAGTTTAGTTTAGTTTTGTGTGTTTGATGTTTTCCAGCAGTAAAGCTGCTGTTTGAGTTTGGGTCCCCATCCTGCCTGCCACACAACACTAACCGTGACATTTTCAGAGACGGGTCACAAAACAATGGCCCCTCCATTCTGTGGAGAGCTGGCTGTAGCTTAGGTGGTAGGGCAGGTTGATGGTTCAATCCCGAGCACGACTTGTTGAGCCTGTTAGATGGAAACAGCATAGAAAGAAGACCAAATTCAAACTAGAAACGACAGCAGAGGGGACAGAAGACCACCAAAGTGAGACAGGAAGTGACCAAACCAATGACAGACTCACGTACCTGAAGGACGAGGAAGGAACGGGAAGAAGTAAGATATAAATGTAAACCAGGAAACCCTGAAACATAAACATATCAGAAAGAGACCAAACTCCTGACATTCTCACTTCCTTGGTTTTGCCTACTCTTTCCTCTGGTTTCCAGTGGTTAGCCGGGCAGGCAGCTTTGTTTTCCCCGTTTTTCAGGTTGGCCCTGATCAGCATGCGAACAGCAGCCTGTTTACCTCATCAAACAAACTGGCCTTCAGAGCGGCTCCAGGCTGACGACCTCAGCCAGGAATCGATGCTGAGGAACCCTGAGAGGGAAGCTGAGGGTGATGAAGACCAGGTCATGTGATGCTCTTTTCTCTCTTTGACTGACCCAGAGAGCATAACAACGATGGGACCGGACTCACCTGTGAACCAGTGGCGTGTCTAGACAATTTTTGTTGGGGGGGCAGGTAGGGGCACAGATTTGGAGAAGGGTGGCAGAGGTAATTGGCAGATAATGTTAAAAAAATCTACCAACCGTTCACCATAATTCAATAACCCTATAAACCTAATAACCAAATGTGCTTTTAACTGTTATTAGAATGAGATTTTAACCACTACGGTGCAAAGTTTCTAGATACTGCGTTGATAAAGTACAAGAGACACAATCAGTCAGTGTTTATTCAGCAGTCAAGGACAGCAATGTTTGCATAGTATTTTTACTGACGTGTAGTGCACATGTGTTTGGGCAAAAACATTTTTGAATATTAAAATATGAACATTTGTAACATACAACTGGCAAATTAGCCAATGCAAAACTTTATCTGCCTGTTAAAAAAAGAAGATCATCTTCTCACAAACTGGTGTTTGATTTTGAAACAGGAAAAAGTGGGGAAACAACTGAAAAGACTAACATTTGAATGAAACCTGAAAACAAGTAAATACTTTCTATGCTGCCTTATGGTAAACTTTGGTAATATTGATAAAGAACAACACTGGCTGATGATGAAACACAGTCAGCTGACATGGTGACACTGCCAGTATTAACCTGCAGGGCTGGACTGGGACAGAAAACTGGGCATTTTGACTAGAGACCGGCCCCCCAGGTGTTAAAGCCATAAAGCCTTTGAATGAAAACAAACACTGCTGTGACAGTGATGTACAGTCTTGTTGGTATATGTATGATTTCTATTCATTTTACGTCAGATCAAAACTTTCAGATAATTATTTATTAAAGCAAGATATTTTAAATGAGAATAAGAAAGTATGTCTTTGTGCCCCCCTCTCCCTGTTAATGCCCTACCTGCCCCCTGGCAACACTTTGCTAGACCCGCCCCTGCACAGTTACCAGCTGTCAGCTGCTTAGAAAACAGAAACAGTTCATAACTTCAACTCATCCATGTCACCTAAAAGGTAAACCTGTTTCTCCATCACCTGTTCAGCTCTGATGATTCAGTAAGGACGTCTCCTGGTTTCATCTTCATGTTTCCCTCTCACCACATATCCAAACCATCATGACCAGCAGCTTTACAGCTGTGGCTCCAGCAAACATCAGCTGATACTAGAAATTAATATTAAATAAATTCTAACAACAGCTGATCAAGCTTAGACGTGCTGCTGTTGTTTAGCGCGACATCAGCTGGTTTCCTCTTTCTGGAGCAAAGTGGGTGATAAACAAACAAGAGAGACGATCAGCTGATCATTGATCAGTTTCATGATTGAAGTTGCAACAGGAGAGGGAGGGGAGAGGATGAGAGAAGAAGAGGCAGCTGTGCAGCAAAGACAGAATAACTGCAGCTTTGTGTCTTTTTCATTGTAGCTGAAGTCCGGGACAAACTGTGTCTCTTCTCAGCTCAACACGAAACGCGTAATATTGTCTCTGAATACGAGACGACTCCGTCTTTTTATGGGACGGTTGGAAACTCTACAAACTAACCTTATGAATAAAATAAAGTTCAACATCAGTAACATCATAGCACCACCCAGCTGTATAGAAACTCTGTCATGCTAGCTAGCACGCAGTACGAGTTATTGTAACTGACTGTAAAAAGTCAGCACAACGAAAATAAACTCCACCTAAACTTGGTTTATATCTGACCAGACAGACTGCAGGTCATAACTTCTTACCTGAAGTTCAGTTCACCTGATACTTGGACCGGCGGCTGCCTCGGGTCTCTCCTCCTCCTGCCTCCCCTTCCCTCATCCACCTGCTGGCCTCTGTGGAAGCTCCACCATAGCCACCACCAAACAACTGAGTTATTTTTACACATCGACCAGCATCTGGCCAATCCACCACCTCTCATTGTTCATGCCGTTACAAAATAAATAAATTTTCATCAGCCCACCGAGCAAATGCCCGATGGCCAGTCCAGCTATGTTAACCTGTTAATCTTTCGCTGAAAATAGTTTTCTGCGGTGCCTCTTTCTGCTTGGCTCTCCTTCCTTTGCTAACATGATGCTCATAGTGCAGAAGCTGGTGCTGCATTCACTTACCCTCGGATATCTGAGCTTCACTGTGAAACCATAATCACACATTTGATATTTCATTGAATTTTATTGTTTTAGCTTCGGGGTGGCACCTGGGGTAGCCAGTCTGGTTGGGGGGGTGGCCTGTGCCCCCCCAGGTCACCCCGCTGGACACGCCACTGCTGTGAACACATCACTGCAGACACTGTTGGGTTTTCCGATTCCCTTCAGACTAATAACCAGAAACAGCTTTCCATCGATCAAGTTCATCAGCTGATCAGCAAAGGAGGAGCTGCAGCTGATAGGACATCACACTGGCTTCGTTCAGCCCTCCAGGCTGTTTGCACCAGTGAAAAACAGCCAAATATATGTAAAATAAAGGAAACAGAGTCATAAACACTTTAGCTACCTGTTGAATTACTGTGCTGTCATTTCCTGCTCTCCTCTGAATCACCGTCTGGTTTCAGAGCGTCCACAAACAGCTCATCCTTGGAAGGCTCCTCTCTCTGTCTCCCACTCACATCAGCATCCTCCTCTCTCGCCCACTCCCACTCACATCAGCATCCTCCTCTCTCGCCCACTCCCACTCCTCCACTCTCTCCACGCCAACACATCACTTCACTGAGCGGCTGCAAACAGGTTACGCAACAGACGACAGAGGTTTGATCTGCAGGAAGTAACCCGACCTCAGCGTTCACAGCTGGACCGCCGTGTGTGTGTGTGTGTGTGTGTGTGTGTGTGTGTGTGTCACACACTCTTTAAAATCAAAGCGTTCGGGCTGCTCAACAAAAATTAAACTGTTTGATGACGTTTTCTGATCAATAATACGTCCGATTCGATCGTTGGCTCCGGGTTCATGTTCAGACTGTATGAGCCACATTTACTGTGTGTTCTGAAACGAAACGCTGTTTCTCACCAGTGTCTATAATAATCAATAATCAGTATAAATACCTAAAATAAGGATAAAAAGAGCAAACTCAGGTGTAAGCAGTCACACTCATTCAGCTACAGCACTCCTCACACAGAGGCTGAGTGTGTGAGGACTTGTTTCTCTGTGTGTATGTGGGGGGGGGGGGGGGGTCACAGTCTGTTTGTGGGGCTTACAGTGTGGCTGCATGGATGGGGGGGGGGGGGGGGGTCACAGTCTGTTTGTGGGTCTTACTGTGTGGCTGCATGGATGGGGGGGTCACAGTCCTGTATCAGCCTCACAGCTTGTGTGAAGAACCTTCCAGCATCCTGCTGCTCCTGCAGCTGCTCTACCTGTCACCAGATGGCAGGGGGGAGAGCAGGCCATGGTGTGGGGGGGGGGGGTGTCTCCGATGATGGAGACTGCTTCCAGGGACGGCAGAGGGACACCAGCCTTCCTACTGGCAGTCCTAACAAGCCTGTTGTTCCAGCTGCCAGACCAGCTGTGAAGCGTCAGGGTGTTTTCTGTGGGGCGAGGTGTCGGGGTCCTGAGATGGGGGCTGCAGATGCTTTTTGATGCTGGTCTGATGGTGGAGAAGGATGGGCCGTCAGCCAGGTGCCCACCCAGGAACACTGCTTACCCTCTCCACAGCAGCACCATTTATGGTGAGGTCAGTGTGGTGACCCCGTGACAGCTTCTTCCTCGCTTGGACGATGAGCTGCAGCATCTCCCGAGCTTTGTTCTGAGCTCTCAGCAGAGAATAAGTCTGGTCAGTCTGTGGTTAACGGTATGTGATGTATTGATCCTGCAGGGACATCAGTCCTCTGCATTTAACCCTTCCCTCTGTGCAGCAGTGGGCAGCCACGGCGCCCAGGGAGCAGCGTGTTGGGACAGTTCCTACCTCGGGGTAGCCGTTCAGTGGATTCAAACCCACGACCATCCGATCCCCCGACTCAGCTGTGGCACCGTGACTGTCATGAACATAACTTCACGTGTAGGAAACACGCGGGCTGCTCGCCGTTATGACCCAGCACAGTGAGCTCTGACCTCCACCCAGTTCAAACTTGTCCGAGAACTTTCCGACATTCCTTTGATTTTCACGGTGACGGCTGTTCAAAGGCTTCGCGCTGATGGCGCTCTGAGTGAGAGTGACGCCTCTGAGGTCAGCATGATTTGCTCCATCAAATCTAATTACTTATTTTAGGTTTTCACGCATTTTCAGAGCCACAGCTGCAGCCTTCAGGGACTCTGAGGCTCCTGCATTATCAAGCAGAGCATGCTGCTGTGCTTTCACCTCCACAGTGATGAATCAGCTCAACGTGTAATAAAACTGTAAACAGCTTTAAAGCACTGATTCCATGTTCTCAAAAAGTCCACACCTCTTTCTTTTCCTGCAGAAGTTCAGAAAGTGAAGCTGAACTGAATGAGAATGAAGGAGGAGAAAGTTTAGCTGTGCACCATCAGCAAACCCTCCACGGGTGTCCTGCCCTCGCCTCGTTAAAACTGATCACACTCGCCATCACGACGCGATGCAAAGCGATGTTTTGAGAGGTTTTACATCAGTGAATAACTCACCGAGGGATGCGTGCTGTTCAGAGTGCTTATAACACGTCTGCAGGTGAAAAGCTGAACCACTAAGACGATCTCATTAACGTCATCTAACAAACTGTATGATCCTGTCCACCGTACAAGTCTGTAAAGGAGGAAAACAGCTTTAGTGGAACTACAATGAGCCATGAAGACGCCCGTCCGGGCTCTCTGACCCTCGTCTTGATTCTGACGTCTTGTTCCAGCTGAGCGGAACGCCGCCGGGCATTTTCCACGCTGCTCAGAAATCCTGACTTCAGGACCAGGGGCGATTCTAGGATCGGAGCTTTGGGGGTGCTGAGCACCCAGAGAGCTGCCAGCTAAGATATACTTTACTCATCACAATGAGACGTCTTCCCGTCTCTTTTGGTCCCTGCATCCTCTCTGTCCTCGTCGTCTGCTGTCTCCATCTCCGTTATCAGTCATCATAATTTTACCATCTCTGTGCACGTCTGCAAATTTCTTTATTAAATCATAAGATTCTTAATTCATCAAGTCTCTCTGTGCCTGGGTCACAAAACATGACATCACTGCTTTGTACATTTTAACACAATTTAATCCCACATTTGTGAAAGAAAAGAAAAACACTTTTTTGAAAAGTCTGTAACAAAACCATCAAATCTGATCAAGGTTATTTAAATGCTGCATAAGAAGAATGGATTGGAATAAAAATACATATCCTAACCTTAATTACTGGGAGAATAATGAATGATGCTCACAGTGAGTAAGAAGTAAACTGAGTGCATTTTGTGGACAGAGATTCACTTTTAATGTGTGTGTTTAATATAATACAGATACATAAAAACACTCCAAAACAGGATAAATTATTACAAATAAATTATTACAAATAAATTATTACAAAATATTTAAAAAATATATAAAAATGGAGGCAACTTTGCCTGTGGTAGTATGTATAAAACATCTTTACTGCAGACACTAATTTTACTAATTTAAATACTAATTTTGTGTTGTAAGATTTATGAGTTTCATGCTTTCATAGTGGTACTTAGGAGAGCTTCACATTTTCTTAGGTGGTCCACACTGTAAACAGTGTGAGAAACACTGATAAGTGTCTGTGTGCTTCTGGAAAACATTTAAAGCTGCAGTACAGAATCTTTGAAACAAGCTTAAAACATGTTTAGAAACAGAGCATCTGCTTCTCTTTACAGCCACTCACTCCACCAGGGCTGTTTGACACTGACAGTGTGCAAATGTGATGCACGTACTGCGGCAGTCATACAGACGACTGGATGGTCCAAACGTTGGCCGACCTGTTACTGGCTGAGGTTTCAGTAGAGTTGTGGCTGAACCACATAAAAATATATCATTAATTTTAATCTCCCCGATCAATGATAATGTTATGTTGTAATGTTGTTAAAGAGGGTCAAAAATGTTTCAACCCAGTTTGTTTAGCAGATTCTGTACAGCAGCTTTGATATAGGGAGGACACAACTTCCTGATTGTGTGAGTTTCTGTTGTGCCTGTCACTGTTCCCTGTCTGTTTGCTTACCTGGTTCTTCCTGACCTTGTACTTTCTCCTCACGTTCCCTCTTTCCTCTCTCCCTCTTTGGACTGACAATCATACACAAACAGATTCAATTAGATGATAAATTACATTAATATGACAAAAAATCTATTAAGATCACTAACAAAAAGTCCTCTCAGTGTACTTTCACCCAAAAGGCAAATAACCAAACTACATGAACATCTAATAAAAGATAAATATTGAAACACTGATCCAACATTATTCTTGATTCACGGATCATTTGATTTTACACTTTTACCTGAACGTGGCTCCTTTTTTTGAAAAAACTTCCTCATATCCATTATGAACCAGACTGTCTGTACACACACACACACACACACACACGCACGGACACACACACACCGGGAGTTAAAAAGTTAATGGGTATCCAGTCAGTTAGCTAGTTAGGGTAAGGGTTTGAAATTATACTATAGTATCCATTTCAAACAGGACAGTGGTAACAACAGCAGGCTACAGATAATGTTAAGTTTTAGATTTTAAATAGGCTGTATACATTTCAATGGGAGCAACAGGACGGTCAAATGTCGCTGATTTTACTACAGAGCAGGACGGATTGTAGGGCAGCAAATATCGTTGGAAAACACGTTTTCAACACTGCAGGTTACCTGGTGTAATGTTTTTCAGCTAAAAAGAAACATGGTCTGACTCCTACCAACTGTATAAAGAGTAACTGAAGGTTAAATGCAGCTAATATGTCCTGTTTTAAATCAGACACTTACACCTCCGCTGCGTCTCAGCCACCATCGCTCTGGCAGCAAGCTGGAACAAACCATTTTGGGAGGGGGGGTTATCGATACTTTTGTTGTTAAAATGTTACGTCTCAACTAAGTACTGTATGCTTTTTATATTTTAGTAGTGTGTCACACAAACAGCAAATATTGTCAAAAAAAAGTGAGAAATCTTTGGGGGTGCTTTGATTCATTTTTTAGCCCAAAAATGGGCTGAAATCGCCCCTGTTCAGGACGAGGATGGGGGTTTATCCCTACACGTGAAGCTTGTGCTTTTAGTGTTGAACTTGATTGTCATCAACCTGCCAGGCGGCGGGTGGGTGTCAGGTGGCCGTGGACACCCACCTTTGAGAACGAGGCTACATAGAGCTTGAATGCGTTCAAATCAAGGTCAGAGGTCAAGTTTTGTGAAAATGTTGTGAATGTGCCAACCCGCGAGTTTTTAAACCATGCCACATTTACTTTGCAGCTTTCTCAGTGGTGCAGTATAACATGAGGCTACACCAGCACCATTCTGCTAGTCTTTTGACGTGACAGCCAAAGTGTGGTTAAACTCTCAGAGAATAATCCTTCTGTCAGATTGCTGTGACTGTGTGGATTTGCAGGATGCCTGAAGTTCAAAGAGCCAACAAGCTACCAGTTGCACCTGTTGGAAGATATGATGCAGTGTAGGGTTAGTGACCTGGTAGTTATGAGTTCTGGAGCTGACACACCCATCCTGCTCCCCGAGGAGTAGCGCTGGCAGCCATTTGAAAAAACAGCTGCCTGAGGTGGTTCGAGAGGCTGACCAGGATGGCAGGACAGACACATCAGTCCTCAACAACACACCTCTAAGGTTCCTGGCATGCAAACGTTGGTAGATGTCGTTTGATGGTATCTGTTTCTTTATTGGACAGGGGAGGAAAAGGCCGTGTTGGAGGTTTAGGGTTCGTTAAATAAGCATCAGAACCATTTGCACACATCCTGAGCTTCAAACTGTTTCTGTGAACTCTTTCTACTCTAAAGTAGGAGGCCTGGAAAACCTCTTTGATAACCTCCTTCTCTCCAATTAGCACTCAGTGTACATGCTTCATATCCATGCTGTTTGGACGAGGACTGATCGCCTGGTTTGTGGCCTGTAGGGGAGATGCGAGTAGCAGAGGTTCATTCCAGCTCTGTTTGACTTTCAGGTTTTGGATGCAGAGAGCAGGGAAACGCAGCAACATTTGAAGCCTGTTGAGCTTTAATCTGCATGTGGGAAGCAAATGAGGAGCTTGTTTGCAGAAGCAATGTTTGAAAGAACGACGCCCACAGACCCGCCCACAGGCTGCTGGCAGGAGAACAACAGGAAACACTGAACTTACAGAGACGTTCACAGCTCGGCTTTATAAGGAGACTCTCGGAAACACTTCTGTCCATCGCAGGTTACAAAGCATCACAACGCACATGCTCCCAGAAAGCACCGATGTTCCTGACCCTTTCTGTGTACGTGGTTGCAGGGTTCAGGTCATTTCTGCAGCTGTGCAGGTGATGCTGTGTTTCAGTGTCGTCGACGGGGTTGTAACTTCTTCTCTCTGAAGGGTAGAATAATAAGAGGTTCTTCACATCCCTGTTTCTGCTGTTTATCTCTGCAGGCTTTTCAGACGCCGACCTCGTGACTCCAAGATGATCATCTCCTCTGGACTGAGAAGGAGAATCAGCTTCTGAAGCCACCAAACATTTCTCAACATGGCAGACGACCTCTACAGCAGCACCTTCTCTGCTTCGGAATCAGACTTCTCCTCATCGTCTTCGTCCTCAGCTTCAGCCGCCTTCCTCACCCTCGAGCAAAGGGCGGCCTTCGTTTTCGTCCTCATCCTCTTCATCTTCTTGGGCCTCCTGATCGTCCGTTGTTTCCGTATCCTCCTGGACCCGTATCGGAGCATGCCCTCCTCCACCTGGACCGACTACATGGAGAAGGACACCTTTGATTATCGGATTTCCTGACAGGCAGCCTGAGAGGCAGCAACCCTGACAAACAACAGTTAAACTGAGGTGACGATCGCGCTAAGAAGGTGAAGCACAAACACAGGTGCACATTTTCCCACAAGGCGGAGAGAAACCAGACCGACAGGCCACAGGGTTAAAGATGCCTCTGTGACGCTTTGTTGGCTGCTAAATCAGCAACCAGGCCATGTGTAAAGTTTATTTATTCTACAGAAAGTTGGTGAAAAAGAAAAGGTGAGCTCCAAGTTTAATAAAAACACGACTTCATGTCAGGCCTCTAACCTGGCCTCTAACCTGGCCTCTAACCTGGTGCTGCTGAGGCATTGTTGTTATATATGAACTGTGGGAAACGTGCGCTCTGTGTTTAGCTTCCGATCGTCGCCTCAGTCTGCCCGGCAGGCAGCACGTCTGGGTAAAAATCTGCACTTGTCTCAAATCAATCATGTGATTGATGTGTGAAAGTAATGAAGACATGAAAAGTCCTCAGATGTGGACAAACAGCTCATCAGTCATGCAGGTAAATTTGCAGTTTGGAGTTTTGATTGGTTTGAGATGTGCAGGTGCCATTTTTGCTCAGCAGCCATCAACGTTTAGAAATCCCTGCGTGCCGAGTGTTACAGGATTTCTACAAGCAGCGAGCTGCCTGCCACGCAGCGAGTCAGGGCTGCCGTCTCTCATGGAGAAGACAGTTTTTTGGATTTTCTTTTTGTTCTCTTTCTGAACTTTTATTGACTCAGACTCAAAGAACTTACTCTGACAGTTGCTCACTGAGGACACGCAGCCTTATCTGGAGGAGGAGGCTCTGCTGATGAGTCTGCAGAGCCGAGATGTTTCCAACATCTCTCCATCGTCCTCCTGCCGGGCTGTTGCTTAGTAACTGGTGATGTCTGCAGCCAAAACACAGAAAACAAATGACCCTCAGCTGCTGTTTCACCAGTCCGAAGCCGACTGTCCGCCACAGCCGGTGCTGAGATCACATCCACAGCTGGGTCTGACCTCAGTCTCTGCATCCAATCACAGGACAGAAGAACCAGAATGAGGAAGACTGCTCGCACACCTTCAGCCATCCCAGAGGAGCCAATGTGCTTCATTCACGTTTCTGGAAGTGTTTTTATGGACTTTAACAGGTTCAGTTCACACTGAACGATGACGTGCTCCTCTGCCAGAGGTGCAGAGCACACCACAGCTTAACCTGTGAACATCTGACAGTCAGCAGGTCATCGTGACCCATCCTGGGCCGTGACGGCAGTTTGGGTTCAGCCTCATAAAAAGTTTGTATATTTGAGACTCTCGACCTCAAAAGACTTTACTGCCCGAACACCGGGGTCACATGTTCCCGTCTGGAAGGTGTGGTGATTATATTCAGTTATATGATGAAGGTTTAGTCAAACATGTTCGATCACCTGATCACATGGATTCATATTTCAGTAAAATAGCAGGTTTAGGTTTTTGTGCTGGAAGCATGAATGCTCTGTCTGCCAATCGCAGCAGATCATGGTTCACTGTTGCATTTACCTTCATGAATCTCAGTTCAGACTCTGCCAGGTGGGATGAAGAAAAGTCTCCTAAAACACAGGATGAGAAATAACTCCTGTAAATTCTTCTGTATGATCAGTTTAGTGTGATAATGAACCCAACCATCAAACTCTGCGTCTATTTGGAGATGCAGAGTTTCCATAAAGTGGCTGATCGAGGCAGGAAGGAAGTCATGATGTTAGGTGAAGCCCACTGTGCTCGAAGGTTAACCCTTTAAAGACTTTAAGTTTTTATGCTATGCTTTTTGTTTTTGTTTCTGGAAGCACGACCACATCTCCATTTCCTCCATAAACGTGTTGCAGCCTGTTGCCAGGCAGAGAAGTTCTGCTACATGACAGCCTGCTAATCTCAACACTGGAGGACTTACTGGATTTAATGGTTTCTTATCAGAAGCAGACCTGCTGACACACTCATGGACGAGCTCGTCACAGTGCAGCGCTGCTCCTGACCAGACCTGCTGCTTCGGAGCAGCTTTAGCACCTGAGGGACTTCGAGGCTCGTCGTGCTGTAATGAGAGAAAATAAGCGTTTCTTTCATTTCCGTTGCTGCACTAAATGTTCGGTGCAGCTTTTCCTGCAGTTTGATGGGAGCAGAGAGAACAGCTGTGGAGGAGACTCTTCCCACAGCAGCAGCTCTGCACTGAGGTGTTTTTGCTGTTCTTGCAGCGGCGGCGGAGGCCCTCGGGCCGCCTGCAGAAGCTTCCTCGTGGTCGGAGGTCTCCTGTCAAACCTGTGAGCTGAAAAATCCCCTCGAGCAGACAAACAGTTTGAAGCCGGTGAAAATGAAAGGCCTCCCCTCTCCGGGTTTTCATCATGCAGGTCAGCTGAGGTGTGGATGGCAACGCGAAACAGACGGCATCGACAGCCAACTCCAACCCAGTGAGCAGTCAGGCGTCCCTGAAGATGTTTGTGATCCTCAGACTGGGACTTACGGGGTTTCCCGACCCGTTTCCTGTGCCTCCGTGGATCTGCCTCCCACTATCCCTCCCTCTTCCTTTCTGTGAAACTCTAAAAGTCTCTGAGGCACTTGGGGGGGGGGGTGCTGCTGCCGGGGGGTGATTGTTGTCCCTGTGCAGCGGCGGGAGGCCTCTTCTCATCGAAGCACAGCGGGGTCGTGGATTTGAGATCTTTGGATTTTCTTTTTCGTTCATTTTTAACGTTTTGGGGCTCCGGTCCCAGCAAAGCCCTGCGTCACATCACAGACAGCAGATTTCTTCAGCACATGAGTGAGGATCACTGTTCGCTCTGCTGAAACGCAGAGTCGGTCCTGACGGTGTTTCTGTCAGAGTCACGCTGACTTTCACGGACACGTCCGTGTCCAACAGCTCCAAACAGGCTTCAGACTCCATTTAAAATAAATAAAAATTCATATTTGGTCCTGAAATGATTTTTATAGTTAAAAATAAAAGAAGGACTTCAGTCCTACATTTCAGCAGATTTTCATAATTTGATCAACTTAAAATTCCCAGATTGTTTTTAAATTTAGCATAAACATGTATCATCTGAAGAAGATTTGATCTCATAGGTTAAACTTTTTTACTATGTAACATTATTGTAACATTGTAACATTGGCATCATTATTGTGTAAACAGACTCATATATTCGCCTGAATCACGACTCAAACAGCGAAACACCAACGTGACGACAAACAAACCCGTTTCCTGTTCGAGGCTTCAAACGTTTCCTCACAGAGACGCTGGAAAGTTTCCTGCTGTCGTTTGTTTAACAGGAAGTCCTGCTTTTAAAGCGCAGAGACCGCCATAAGTCCTTTTCTTTCACACTACGTTCAATAATAATACTCATACTGTCTGTAGAGTTTACAGGTTACTGTATGTCACACACGTACGAACACATTCAGCAGTAAACGAGTGCGTTGCTGAGTAAATTACTCCAAATAGTTCACGAACACTTTTCTAATCTCTGCCTTTCTTCAGTGTCACAAATGCTCACGACGCACACCTGTGACGATATATCATATACAGTCTGTGCACTTCCTGTATCCTGTAACGCACACAGCGACTCACTGCCAAACTAAGCTCCACCCCTCCCGTCCGTCCCCCTCCCGCCTCCATCAGTCGGTTTGCAGGTGAAGCACATGTTGCTAAAGCTTAAAGAAGAAAAACTGCGATGACTGAGTAAAAGAAGTGTGAGTGAGTCGCTCTCAGACTCTCATGACGCTCATTTCCTCACCAATGTGGAGCCGTTTGCACAGCCGAGGTAATCCTGTGTAGTTTATGTCTTATTTGCTAAATGGGAGTGGCGCCAGCTCGTTTCCCTGCAGCTCTCCATCCGCAGGTGGAGCTGCAGCTAAACTCCCAGGATTACACTGATGGCTTCAGTTATTATTCCCTTCTTTCTTTTTAATGTGGACAAAGACCCTGTGGCTGAGTCCAGGGAGAGCAGCGAGAGTCAGAGACGAGGGAGGCAGCGAGACGTTCATTAAGCCTCCGTGGATAAACACAGCAGGCAGGAAGTGTCGTCATTCGTGCAGCCGAACCTGAGAGTCAAATACAGGAAGAGTGATGATGACGGTGGGCCAAAGTATCCACTATGGTCGTGTCCAAATTCACGGGCTGCATCCCCCTGAGTCTACGTGGGCCGGGTCCTCAGACGGTCGGGTAGGCCGGAAGTAAACGGCTGTAGAATTGGACGGTGTAGCCTTCAGATCTGCGTCACCGCTGTGTGGGTGGAGTTTAATAAACTCCGGCTACTCCTTGCTGTCTAAAATATAACAGGACACTGGAGTAAACTCTCGTCTCACACTTCTGTTTTCTGTTTGACGTTTATTCAGCTGTGTGAAAACCACCCAAGGGATTAATAAAGTTTTATTTAATCTAATCTAATAACTTTAATCTCAGCCAAACCGATTTACTCACAAACAAACAAAACACTGATAAAAGCCCAACAATAACATTCTTAGGTTGTCTAAGTGACTTATATATCACGTTTAACCTGAGCAGCGAAAGACCGCGGTGATCTTAAAATGATGTGCTGCGAGTTGTGCCGTTCTCGGCGGCTTCAGTGACCCTCGAGCTCCCGGCGAGCTATCGAGCTGGTGGGTAACAGACGTCTCTGAAAACGTCGAAGCACTTTTGCAAATATGCGATATCTTGATAAACCGAGCAGATATTTGATGTTCACACAGCTACTTTCTCGCCTGAAAATATGTTAAAAGTTTATTTTGTGACTCAGAAAGATTAGTAAAAGTAATTTTAAAACTTAGTAGCGGCCGCCATTGTTGGAAACTGGAGTTTGGCTTGGCCGCGCTATGAATTCTGGGATATGGTGGGCCACGAAGGACACACCCGACCCATCCTTCAAATTCGGGGAAAAGGAGGATGCATTTGTCGGCTGCATTCGGAGGAGTCTATGAATTTGGACAGCCTTCGGCGCGTCGTTGTGACGTAATCGGTCTACAAATGCAGCCTCAGGAGGAAGCAGCCCATGAATTTGGACACGACCTATTTATCCACAATCTGATCAACCTTCAAAATAAATGACTGAAACGTGACATCCTGTTACAGGAAGGAAGCTTTTATTTTTGTAACGCTGACAAACAAAATGATCCAGATGTAGTTTCTTCTTCCTTTTTATGAAAACCTTCAAAGTAAAATCTCAGTGTGCGCGGCTTCGCCCTGAAACTGATCAAACTTACAGCTAATGAACAGCTGATCTGTTTTGTGCAGTTTTATTTTCAGTGTGTCGTTGTGTTCGAGCATAACATTAAAGTTTCCTCCAAACTGTATTTTTATATCAGAAAGTCTCACATTTCTTAATCATAGACGAAACTTATAAATAAGATTTCATATAGAATCACAGCTTCAGTCATAAACTGAGTTTTTTCTTTTTTAACGTTTTAATAAAAAATTCAGCAGCTTTCAGATGAAACATGCATTTTGCATTTTTGTAACGTAAAGTCACAAAAATGTTGAATTATTGATCTAACATTGTGTGTTGATTTTACACAGTAAAAACATGTTAAACTTTGTGATGATCCACTTCTAGGAAATAATTATTCAAAGCAGGATTGTCCCTCGTAACAAAAGAAATCCCAGTTTAAAAACACTGATGACTGAAAATGGCGCCCCTGAGCCTCCGTACTTCAGCAGAGCCGTTGGTTTTCTTTATTTGGTCGAACTCGTCTGACTGTCTGAGCCCTTTAATTGTTTTCAACCATCTGCTCTTCCTCCTCCTCTCCCTCGTCTCTAACTGTGTCCTCCTCTTCCTCCTTGCCTTACACCAAGTCTGTTTACATTAGAAGCTCCAGCAGCTCTGCCACTGCTGTTTTTACCCTTTAAGGGAGTCGGGCGTCTCTTCTGCTGTCGTGTCTTTCTGTGTTTCAGACTTTGGGAAAGCAGCGGCGTCTGAGCTCATCTTTGCCCTCGAGCTGCTGCTTCACCCAAACTCTTTGTTTGTTCACGCTGTATTTAAAGGGAAAATCCACCTGTCCTGGGTGGGTGTACTGAGCACTGGGAGGGGGGCAAAAAGAAGCCCACTGACTGTGGGAGTGACGTGAAATGACCAGAAAGAGACCAAAAAGAGACAGAAAACCACTCAGATATTGTGAAAATACACATTTCTAGTCATACATTTGCAAAGTGTGTCGGTTCAGCTTTGCAGCATCAGAACAAAGATCAACCTGAATTTCAGATTCTTAGTTCTGCTGGATTAAGTCGAGTAATATTCACAGTATTACTGCACGTCCGATCAGAACATGTGTGCTGCAGTCGTACGAATTATTACAGGTTATATGTAGGATGCAGAGGGGCCTGAGGACCCACGCAGGAAGCACTGGTGGGTTTTTCCTTTATGCAGCTCGTGTGGAAATGCCCTGAAACTGTGAAGTCTCTCCTTTTAAATGCAGTTTTTAAATCTTTCACAACAAATGATGTTTTCTATGCTCTGTGTCGTGGCTTTGACAACGTGTCACAGAAACAGCGGAGCGATCGCTGGCGTGTAGACGAATCACGTGTCCTTCTCTCTGCAGTGTTCCTTTACCTGGTGACAGCGTGAACCTTTTAAAGTCCAACAAACAGGTGATTGTTTCTCAGTCTGCACATGAATGTTGTGTTTTATTAATGCAAAGTTCTTAGTTTTGATAAAAACTTGGCGCTTCATGGACACGTGAGCTGCTTTTGTTCTCTCTGCACTCGGAAACAAACGAGTCTGAAAATCATTTCTGCTGTTTTTACATGTTGGGACATGAAAACTGGGGAAAGGAACAATTTACCAGAGTTAAAAACACACACGTGCAGAAACCTGCTGTGTGGATCTGACACCGTTCGCTCGTCTGAGGTTCGCTGATTTCAAACAAAGCTCCATCACTATTTTGGCAGCTGTGAACATGAGCTCGGTGTTTCGTTGGATCTGTGGGCGCTTCCTCCGTTCACACAGCAACAAAACATCAGAGATTTGGGGGAAAGGTTTGCTTTGTCACTGTGACATGACTGTGACCGATCGGTCTGATGGGCGTGTGGAGGACCGTGGTACGCAGGGAGAGTCACTTTGGTGACGGCTGCTTCTGGATACGGGTCCAAAACTAAATCACGTATCAGTGACTGTTGGTGGTTATGGTGAGGGGAAGTGGAGGAGGGAAAAAGACCTCTACTCATACTGGTCAGCAACCCTGCTCTGAGAGCATAACCATCTCCACAACACCATAAACACATGACAAGCAGCGAGGGCGGTAAGGGGGTGAGAGGTGAGCCGTAGTAGCCACGGAGCGTTCGAAGGCGTTTGAGTCCAGGATGGGGGGTGCGTAGAATGGGAAGGAACAGCCTGTTATCAGGGTGATGTTATGTTCAGCTCCAGCCTTCAGACCACAGCTGGCGCCGATATGGTAGCCGCATGAAATGATGGTGGTTTCCTTCAGTGTGAAACTGCGTGTCAATTCCACAGTCGATCTAAACGTCCGCCACTGGTCTCTCAATCTCCCGTTGCAGAGCCGTGAGCTTCTCCAAGACGTTATCCAATTTCCGCTCAGAGAGCGTAGTCTGATGGCGTTATAGCAGTCAGGCGATGAGGCCTCTGAAGACCCGCCTTCTTGAAGTCTTCCCGCCGAGTTAAATGATGCAGTCTGAGGTTGGCAGGCAGTTTCTGGGGTGAGGCTCCTCTTTG
>NC_142123.1:35267500-35280000 GCF_056152115.1 Neolamprologus brichardi | reverse complement strand
TTTGGATGCAAGCTGCCGTTAAACTTGACTGAAGAAGAAGAAGAAGAGGCAGCGTACGGCCCGCGCGCCAAAAGAACTGATTAATCAGACATTTCTCTGTCTTTACAGGTAAGCTGGGTGGTTGGTAATATAAAACAGATGTTCTAAAAGTGACAGACAGCAGTGGCGATTAATGATAAATGTTTTGTTTGTGGCGAATGTTAAGCTAAAGAGCTAATTTCCAAGTTGGTCCAGTTGTTAGCCTGTGCCGATCCAAGTGTTAGACGGTACCTAAAGCTTGTGAGTTCATTGCAGGTATATTGTTGGGTTAAAGCCACAGGTAATATGTTTTGCACAATAAGAGAAATGCAAGTTGCTTTATGTTTAGTTCATGAAGAATGAATGCTATAAAAATATATCAATAAAAATGTTTATTTGAAAGGGATAGAGTTGAATAAATACAGTTAATAAGACAGGTTCATAAATAGATTAAAACAGAAGTAAAAACAAGATAAAAACTAATCAGAGTTCACTATGTTATTCATGCGTATAGTAAAATGTATTATTATGATTTAAGCAGTTTATAAGAGTGGTGCATGTGAATATGAAACTGTAAGTATAAAGTGATGTCAGCTACGCTAGAAGAAGTGTCAGTGATGAAGAGGCAGCGTACGGCCCGCGCGCTGAAAGAACTGATTAATCAGACATTTCTGTCTTTGCAGGTTTCTGTAAAAATAAATATGTTGCACGGGAGATGAGTTGGCCCATCATTCAGTGTAACACGAACATTCTCACGCTAACAATCAGGAAAGACGACCTCAGTCAGTAAACCATTCGCCTGGATTTCCTTTGCATTTCACAATAAATGATAAAAACATGGTTTGAGTCAAGTACGTACAATAAAGTACCCATCCATCTGTCCATCCATCTGTCCATCCATCCATTAGGCTGTCCGTCTGCCTGTCCTTCCAGCCGTCTGAGCTGTGTGAGCTCTTGTGAATGAAATATGGGGACATGATGGTTCTTAAAGGTTAAAGTTCATTGAGAGTTGTCAGATTCATCTTTGAGTGTTCAGGTATAAAACCCTCATGGATGGCTCTATAATTATTCCCAGAAACAAAGTCTGGAGTCTCCGGTAGATCATTAGGGCACCGGGGAGAACGAGCTGGTTTATGGATATCGATACTATCATCCAATCAAAAACCCTTCAGTTTCCAGACAAGTCTGTGCGCAGCTGTGATGGGACCGTTAGTTAAAAACAGCAGAAGCTCTTATTAATCAAACCTATTCAGTCCAGCTCTGATGGTGCATTTAAAGACTGCAGGGAATCTGAGCGGTGCAGCTGTTTAAGATGTTGGATTGTTCAAGTGATCAGAAATCAGCTCAAGGGCTGAAATGCAGGAGCTGCAGAGGGTAATGCAATGATGTGAATAAAATGAGGACCTTCAGTTTGGGCTGACCTGACATTCAACTTAATTGGAAAATCCAACAGGAAGGAGGAGGAGAGGAAGTAAGGAGGTGAAGGCTGCATATGAGTTTAATTGGATTAAACTTTAACAGCAGAGTAAATGTCAGTGATATCAGCGCGTCCGTCTGAGGGTTTGGAGTCTGACTGAAGACTGCAGAGGGTGAGGATATTCAGAGCAGGACAGATATAAGGAGAGAGGAACGCGAGGAGGTGACAGCGTTAAATGTATTTGAGGCTTCAGTGATGCTGTGATTTCACGGATGGATGAAGGGTGGAGAAAAATGAAGAGGATGAGAGGGGAGCTGCTGGAGAAGCTGATTTATGAAGGCTTTCGCTTGAGATTTAACAAAACCAGAATCTGGAAATTTAAATGTGTGAGTGCTCCAATAAAATCCTTCTGAGCAGTGTGATTGGACGGTGTGAGGTTAAAACAAGGATTTGTAACCTTATATCTTTATTACCTTGGAGAACACTGTCAGTCTGGTGGGACCAGCGGTCCTTTAACTCACCCTGATCTCTGATCCCATGGGTCTCACCCAGCAGGCTGTGCAGATCTTAGAGCCGATGGGTGAGGAATAAGCCCAGTTCTAACTGGCTCGACCTCCCAGCGTCTAACCTGCTTAATCTGAGAAGAAACCAGAAGGCCTGAGATACCGCTAATAGGCCCGGTCCCCATCAGCCACACCTGTTGCTCCCTCTCGATGCTGAAGGAATATGAACGAGTTTAATATAGTGACTAAACCGCAGAGGTCTGTTAGCTGGAGGCTGGTGTAAGCTGTAGAAGCTAGTCATACTAATGTGAGCAATAACAAACAAAAAGATGAGAGAAATCATTAAATACACCGCACATCTGCGGGTTCCCTAGGCGTGGGCTTCTTGGGGGCTTCAGTGTGGGGGGTGTACACCTGGATGGGGCTTTGGTGGCTCTTGGGCGGTGTTTTTCTGGTGGTTGCTGCTGGGGGAGTCTGTGCTTGGTAGCTGCTCCTGGGTGGGTCCAGGGCGGGGTTGTGGTTCTGAGGGTGTTTGTTTCAAATATCTTTTATTAGAAGCAAGTATCACAGTCGTTACAGGTTAATGAGACTTATGCCCCCTTTTCTCTAAATAAATAAATAAACAGACGAACAAAAAATCCACCAATCGATGATTTAGATGGTATCTAAAGTACGTCAAGTCTGTTTAAGTGAAGAAGAAAAACAACAACAACAAAGAAAGTTACATTTTCCCAAGATGTATGAGTACAGGACGGCAGATTAGTTCAAAATCTTTCACATTGTAACAGATTTTCATAATGTGTCACGTTTTCCACAGAAGGGAGTCTGGATACATTTTGTCTTTCCCTTGAGTAATGTAACCTGTGTACAAGTTTATACTGAATTAAACAATATGGGAATTAATAAAAGCACATTTATATTGCGTAAGACCTCCTGCCAAAAACAAACAGGACTCCTCTTTAATTGGATGAGTAGAAGGTGTACTCATCTCCTGTAGTGAGTTATAGAATAATGAGACTCTCTGTTCGGACCCCCGGCTATCACTAAGGCATCTATCCAAGGTGTCGGACGGCATGCTGTCAAACTGCGGCAGATGTGTACGGATATAATGGCTGCACGGTAGTTCAAATCTATCTTTTAATTGTTGAAATGACATGAAGGTATCGTTTACAAGTCTTTTAGTTTACAAATTCCCAGTTCATGCCACACGTTGAAAGCTCCGTCTGCACATGATGGAAGGAGAGGAGGGTTATAGATGTAACAGGGATACACACTGATAGTGGTTTCAGTTTAAAGTGCTTAATTATTTGTTTCCAAATTCACAAAGTGGCATGGATCACTGGGTTACAGTTGTAGTGCGCACTTGTCACGGGAGTAGGAGAAAGTAATATTCCACCAACACAGTGAGGAAGGCAGTCCTCCTGTTCTGAGGCTGCTTTGGCTCCAGGCTGGGGTTCTGGCTGGGCATGGGGGGCTTGGGTTCAGCCTCACCTCTGGACCCAGGTCCCCCCTGGACCAGGTCCCCCCTGGACCTGGGCCTGGGGCCGATTGCCCCTCTGAGGTTGCAAACCAGCTCTGAGCACTCTGAGGAGTGCTTTGTATTTGTATATGTATGCATGAGGACGGGACTGTACGTGTGTCTTTGTGTACACTACTGGTCACCCCCAGTTTTTCCAGTTATTCATTGCAGTTCACGTCGCTCAAGTCCAGTGAACAGCTGAAATAGTACAAAGGTAAGGGGTGAACGGCCAGACGTAAAAACAGGTAAGGTTGCCCAAAACTGAAAATAATGTACATTTACATGATACAAAGAGGCTTTTTCAGGGACAACACGGGTTAACAAACAGCTGTTCTGCAGCAGTGAATGATGAAGCCTTGACACAGTGAGAAATAGGCATTAAACAAAGGTCAAGTTTATTTATATAGCACATTTCAAACAGCCGATGCTGCACAAAGTAACAATATAAAATGGTTTTAAAAAGCAACATTGTAATACAATAATAACATTAAAAAACAATAATAGGACAATAAAAGAATTAAAACAATAACTAAACTAATTCAAATAAGATGCTTGGGTCATAGTGTGTTAAAAGCCAGGCGTAGAAATGTGTCTTTAGTAATGATTTAAATTGCTCAAGTGTTTGTGCAGATCTCATATTTAAGGGGAGACGATTCCAAGTCTGGGACCTGCCACAGAGAAGGATCACCACGGGATTTGAGATTAGTCCGTGGGATGGACAGCATTAGTTTTGAGCTGGACCTCGTGGTTTTTCCTGGAGCGGATGAGAGACAGACCATCGTAACACTTAAAATTGCCTCAGTTTTCGCGGTCCACGCGCCAAAACGGCGTTTTCAAATGTATCTGCTTTGGAGAGCCTTTTAAAAAGCTCTGTGTTCCAAAAACGCCGTCTCAGTGTGGACGGAAGGACAAAACGAAGAGTTTGCAAATGAAAACATGTTAGTGTGGACATGGACTCAGATCCAGTCAGGGAGGAGGGACGTCTCTGTGGGTTCAGTAAAAGACGAGCGAGCTGGAGGTGAGAGGTGGACTTCAGGTCTGAGGAGACAGCAGTGAAATGGAAGCATGGATCAGCTGGAGGAAGAACAGGATCAACAGCAGGTCGTTTATGGAGAATCAGGTTTTCTCAGTGAGATGAATCGTCAGCTGCTGCTACAGGATTCGCTGCAGGTAAAGGTGAGGCTGCTGATTTCATCACAATAAAGAAATCACGTGCATGAAGTGATGAAGGGAGACTTTGCTGCAGAGCGCTGTTTACTGAAACGAGCCGGCACAGTTTGTTCCCCGAGGCTGCCACTGATGAACCCCTGCTGTTATGTGTAACACGTGCACATGGCATCACTTTAGGTTTGTCTTTCTTTGTATACACTGCCTATTTATGAAATAAAAGGTTTATTTTTTAAAGTGGAGTCAGAGTGGCTGACTCTGACTCTAAAAGCCCGCCGGGGCTCGTCGTAGAGAAAACAGCAGCTGAAACCATTGATGTGTGGGTGCCGTCCTGTGGGTTTCAGATGTTAAAGCACGTCTGCTTTTATGAAACTCTGTTCATCTTTGAGCCGCTCTGCAGGACTGCAGTTGGTCCACTTTGTATTTGGAGGCTCAGGTGGTGCAGCGAGGGAGCCTCCACGCTGCCGAGGTTAGCTGCAGCTGCACGCTTCAGGTTTTACATGTGATCATGGGCAGTGATGTTTCTACGCCCTTCATCAGTCAAAGAAAGTTTATGTAATATTACTCCCATCACTCTTCATCTCATTGCACTCCTCTTCATCAGAGCAGTGACTCTGTGATTACACCCTGTGCATCTTTAACGTGACAAACTAAAGACAAACAGCACATCGAAGCAGCTTCAGGTATCGGGCCCCGCTCCCCGGTTATTGACTGACTAATAGCATCGATTCTGCGGCTCAGGTCCTTCAGTGTTTGTCTCTCAGCCATCACAGGGCTCGCTCTGAAGGTCCATTAAACGTCTGCTTCAGCCCACTCGTCCTCGTCTTTCTCTGAACACGAGGAATTATTTTTAGCACAAAGCAGAAATGACATTTGGAGTTCTTCTAACAGAGACCTGCTGCACAGCATTAAATCTTTGTAGTCCTCGTTAGTGTGTGTGCACGTTTCTGCAGCCGTAATGAGGACAGATAAGCAGGTGACTGTGCAGGTGAGCGTTTACAGCCCTGCTAAAGAGGAAACAGGAAGTAGTTTGAACCAGATCGTCCTGGTTCACCCTGTGATCTCCACAGATAGAGCTCAGGACGTCGCTGTGCTGATGTGGACGCTGTATTAGTGAACAACACTGGCACCACTCTGCAGTTTATTTCATGCACTACTTCCTCATGTGTCTGTGTTTGTGCATGCACCACAAACACAGACGCACACGTTTGTGAAGGACTCAGACTTGTGGCTGTCCTCCCTCCATGTCCTCAGTGAAAGTCATTGTTGGTCATGTGATTGATGGAGGAGCTGCTGTTGCCATTTGGTACCAATAAATAAAACTAAAGCTCAGATGAGAGACGTAGTGGTTTCGCCATAAGCAGGTGGCAGCAGGTGATGTAGTGGTGGGGCTGTCACAAGAAGGTCCAGGGTTCTCCCTGCGGCTCTCCCAGTAACTCTGACTTCCTCCCACAGTCCACACGCAGTTAGTGGGGTTCGGTCAGCTGGTGATTCCAGATGTGAACGTCGTCTCTCTGTGTTAACCATGCGTCGGGTCGGCCACCTGTCCAGGTGTAGCAGGGATATGTCCCAGTCCCTCCACGACCCTGACACAGGATGGATGAACTGGTCAGAGGATAAGAGCTGGTTTGAATGGGAGACCTTCCTGGAGTAAAACGTCTGTTTCCTGCTGACAGCATTAAGTGAGGGAAATGTTTTTAACACGTTTGTGTTTTCAGGGAACAGAACGAAGCAGCAAATGAAATAAATGTCAAACGCTAATGGAAGCAGAGTGGCAGAGTGGCACGTTTTAACACCAGCAAACACTCGAGCAGCTCTGAATGAATGAAACATAGAGCTGCTCAGCGCTTTCAGCGCCACACATGTTTGCTGAGCCTCATCACTGCTGCATTACTCTCACCTGCTCACACCTGGACCACACGCTGAGCTTCAGTCGGCTCGCTGCTCGAGAATCTCCCGCCTTATGAAAATATGTGAGTTTGTTTCATTGTGAGTTTTTGTGCATAACTGTTGACTCTAAGTCTGTCTTTGCTGTACTCGTTGAAGCCTCCCCCTCTGCAGTCTTTACACACTGGACGCATAAAATTTGTGCAAATATTTCATTTGTTAAAATGTGTTTCAGACTCACATGTGCTTTTTGGAAACCGAATTTCCCAGAGGAACCCACCCGAGGGATTAATAAAGTTTTATCTTATCTTATCCTCTTACATGTTCTCATAATTTTATAGGACGAAGCTTTTATCAGTCACTGCATTCAGCGACAGGTGTGCTCGTAAACTCGCAGCTAGCTCCTCAGATCTCGACTCCAAAAACAGGAGCTCAAACTGTCCCACTGTCATCCTGGAATATGGACCGACTCTGGGATCAGGAATTCCTCCCTTCTGCTGCCTGCTCCTAAGAATGGGATGATCCAGAATCTGTTTCTTCGTGAACTTCAATGGCGGCTCAGCGTCGCTTCATGTCCGCTGCTGCCGTGTTGCCGATTGCCCAGCTCCACAAAAGAAAGCCAGCAGCAGCTCTGTGCCACGGGCTCGCCGGGCACCGTGCAGTGATTGGACAATTCTGTGCGCCATCTTCTTCTTCTCAGAGAAATCACCTTGACGCTGGGAAACACCCAGCTGTCACAGCTGCAGATAGAACTGGTCCCACAGCAGGATGAAACTGAACTGGTGTGACTCCCTCCAGCACTGAGCTCAAACTTGCTCCTGAACTTCAGAGCTGAGCATGAAGGGCTGAGCATGAAGGGCTGAGCATGAAGGGCTGAGCATGAAGGGCTGGCTCCGCTCCACCATCCACCCGCTTCATTCACAACACGTTTCTCTGGAGTTTGTGTTTCGATAAATGAATGAACGAGAGAAACCGTCGGAGTTAATGGGAACGATGAATAGACCAGCTTTGTGCAGTGCTCTTCACTCGTGTGGAGTGTTTCCCCGAGTGCAGCCCTCACACCTCCAGCACTGCTAAAAGCTCTGCTGTCACAAACCTGCAGCCCAGCAGGGGGCACCCTCACAGAAACCTCCACATGATTCGTGCAGGCTGTGAATCTGATATCAGGCTGACAGGAACCAATCAACGAGGCTGCAGGGTGTTGGTTTGAAGACGCTGCTGATGCGATTCTGCGTGTCTGTTTACCGAGCTGAAGTTTGTCTGCTTTGCTGCCAGGAGAGAAGACGATTGAGATCTGAGGTGCTGGAAAGGACCCAGTGAAGCAGAGATCCCAGAGATCCCACAGTCATATTTAGGCTCCTGCAGGTCATGTGGACAGTTCAGCTCACCGGTTTATCTTTGAAAGTAAACATTCTTCAGACTGAAAACAACTGTTTCCTCCTCAGAGATGCCTTTCCCGTCCTGGTCCCCGCTCTTCCTCCTCTTCCTGACTCCAAAGGCGTGGAGCTACGAGGCCCCTGAAGACAAACAGGACGTGTTTGCCAGAACGGCGTGTCCCGCCTTCCTGACCTTCACCAACGCGGCCTACCTGTCAGGAGTCACCGTGGAGCTGCCCTGCCTCTGCAAACCAGAGCAGGTACGCGAGTAACTAACGTCTGTTTTCTACTGCACACCTGGGTGTCAGGTATCTGAGAAACTAGTTTTTATCATATCCAGTTAGTGTTGGTTTAGTTGAGTTTTAGTCTGTGATTGTATGGAGGGCGCATGCTGGAGGTGAGCTTCCTGTTTTACAGTGAAAACAGTTTCTGACTCTGAGACATTCGATGCCTTAAACATCACGCCTCGTGAGTGCGTTGACGAATGTCACCAACCTTTATTTTGTTCCTGTTGGTTTTCCATCTGCACAAATCAAACGTCTAGATTTCATTTACGACTTTATGGTTTTAACTGTATCAGGACCCCCCTCCCCCTCGCCGGTGGCCATCCGAGGATAACCGTGGCATCCGGCACACCTCGCCGGGAGGCGCTCACTGTGGAGGAGTAGCGGCTCTGGCCGGAGCGTCTATTTAAGAACCTCCTCCAACTGTGGAGATGAAAAAGGTTCAAATATCGGTTTCAGGTCCAGTCGGTCGTCTGGTTTTTCCGGAAACATCTGGAACGATCAGAGGACGCCAAAGCGCTGACTGATCACCACGGCAACCACCTGCTCGATCCCAGCCAGGTCCCTCACAGCGGAGACCTGCGGAGTCGCTTCTCCATCCGACTCTTCAGCCTGCTGATCTTCAGAGCTGGGCCCGACGACGCAGGCATCTACATCTGTGGCTCCGCCCACAAAGACTTCTTCTATGGTTACGACCTGGACGTCCAGGAGGCTGCCACGCTCAGCTTCACCAGCAGGTGCGCTGAGTACATGCTGCATTCATGACGACCACGAACCTGCTTGCTTAAGCTTCATAATCAATCGATGTTTAAGAAGTAACGATCAGCTGATGCTTGCAGACTCGCTTCAGAGGCTGGCGACGGGAAACGGGACCAGAGCGCCGACCTCAGCGCTCCGTACCGCCTCTTCACCAGCTTCCAGCCGTGGTCTGTGTGCGACCGCTGCGGCGTGCCGGGCGAGCAGGTCCGAGCCGGGCTCTGCTACATACGCTCCCGCTTCCTGAACGTGCGCTACAGGCGGGCCAATCAGACGGTCGTTTCTTGCGGCTCGGGGGCGGTGCCAAGAGCCTTTGGTTTAAAGCAAAGCAGAGTCGCGGCAAAGCTGGAGGTCAGAAGCTGTCGTATGACGTGTCCGTCCCAGGCCCCGCCCTCCAAGCTGCTCGGTCTGATGTCTCTCTTTGGGTCCAGGTGAGCGTGTGATGCCTGTCCAGCACCACGCCTGTCACTGCGCACGATTACAGACTTCCTGTTACTCAGGACGTCAGAGGTCAGCAGAGGTCAAATCAGCAGCTTGATGTCTCTCGGTTTGGACGTCCCCCGATCTTCAGGGGTCAAAGTGTCTTTCAGTAATGAACTTTTAGTTATTATAATTGTTTTTATTTAGAAAGTAGGGCATTAATGAATATTCTAACAAATGTAAATATGCCAGATTACAGCCAGATTACAGCCAGATTACAGCCGGATTACAGCCGGATTACAGCCAGATTACAGCCAGATTACAGCCAGATTACAGTCAGATTACAGCCGGATTACAGCCGGATTACAGCCAGATTACAGTCAGATTACAGCCAGATTACAGCCAGATTACAGCCGGATTACAGCCAGATTACAGCCAGATTACAGCCAGATTACAGTCAGATTACAGCCAGATTACAGTCAGATTACAGCCAGATTACAGCCGGATTACAGCCGGATTACAGTCAGATTACAGTCAGATTACAGCCAGATTACAGTCAGATTACAGCCAGATTACAGCCAGATTACAGCCGGATTACAGTCAGATTACAGTCAGATTACAGCCAGATTACAGTCAGATTACAGCCAGATTACAGCCAGATTACAGCCAGATTACAGCCTTGGGCTAATTTCCATCTGCAGACCCTCTGCAGGCTGGTGTTACACACACGTTAGCAAAAACATACGGAGACATATTTACAGGTCATGTGACGAGGACAAAAACCGTGATCACATTATACTAGAGCGATGACAAGAAGAGTCACAGAGGACAGAGATCAATAACAGAAACATCAGTTGTGTTGCACATGACTGTCCTGATACTGCACTGACCCATTACACTAACAGTTGTTTCCCTTTGTGTTACACTAACTCTCTCACTACGACAGAGCGTCTGTGCAGATGCAGTCGCCTCTCACAGTGGGTCAGTCACACTGCTACACTTTAATAAAATCACTCACTGGTGCCAGACCGTGTAAGACTTTGTACACTAGACAGACTTAAATAATTTGAAATTGGTAAAATTTAGAAACTTGTATTTATCTAAACTTTGGTGACATGAAAAAGGCTTACTAGCATACTTTGGCCCAACAGCAGCAGAGCTCGTATAATACAGTATGAGGCCGTGTCATCGAGTGCAGGAATCGCTGCTGTGTCTGTGGATGTGTCTCAAGCTGTGTTCACATTTCACACAGTGAACACTTCAGCCTGCTGACCTCGGTGTTCACCACGGACCTGCAGAGAAACACTGAAGATGATCCACAGCCCGTCTCAATCAGTCTGATTGTCAGCAGAAACATTTACAGATCAATAATCCTCCTCTCTGAAGATGAATAAGAACGCCTTCCCAGCTGTGACCATCACTGTGATGGTGAACCCGTCGGCTGCACCTCACGGGGGTCATGGTTTTATTTTGTTATTGAAACTAAAGAGACGCGTCCGTGTGGACGTCTGACATTTATTTAGTTATTCATGCTAAACTCTGGTTTCATGACGCAGTCTCTTCACGCTCACCTGTTTCCTGTCGGTCATGCTATTCTTCTGTACGTGTCACTTCCTGTCATGGAGTCAGCCTGTGTAGATGTACTCTTTGTGTTTGTCTTCTCTTTGTTCCCGTGTAGTTTTTTCCTTTTTGTGTTTTGTGCCAGTAAAGTTTTGTTTGTGGCGACCCTCGTGCGCTCTCGCCTGTCGTCTCCGACACGTGGACACGTGGTCGCCCTGCTTGGAACCACAGAGTCCGAATGTCTCCGTGAATCGTCCTGATTGTGTCCTGAAGATTTCCTGCGGTGCTCTCTGCTGTTGAATCCAGATGTTTCACCTCTGGGTTTTTCTGTGTCACAGTTCTGCCTCATTGCCAACCGGGCTACCTCTGTACTACCTGACCCATCCCGACGGGCAGGTCCTCACCCTGGGCTGTCCCGGGGCGCGCCCTGACATGGCGGTCGCCTGGGACCGAGGGAACGAACCCATCTACAGGTCTGAGCACTCTTCAGGCGCCGGCGCAGACGCCAGACTGCTCATAGACACCGGGCACCACCTGCTGTTCCAGCCGGCTCAAACGCAGGACTCGGGTATGAACAGCGCCCCCATCAGGTGGTCTCATCTCATTGGTGGAGGATCACAGACCTTTACTCGAGATAACTCTTTACACTCGGGGTCTTCTCCACCCTTTTCCGAACTTTATGGTGGCAGCAGGTGAAGCTGTGCAGCTAACCCTGGAGAGTCCTGGAGATCCCAGACCTGCCACCTAATCTGTGCACGTCTGGGGTCTCCTCCCTGTACAGGAAGTGCCTCAACCAGGCAGGAAGTGTGGGGTCACACAATCAGAGGGTGGTCACTGCCCACAGTAGGGGTCATAGGTGAGGAAGGGCACGCAGACGTACCTGATGCTCCGTCTGAAGTCAGTGTTTGGCTTCAGATTTTTTATTTAGACTCTGGATCATATTTCAGTTCAGCGATGACGATGATGATGATGATGATGATGATGATGACGATGATGATCTCTGTGCTGCTCAGTTTGCTGAGGTGTCTTTACACTTGCAGGTGTGTATTACTGCTGGCTGCACGGGCGCCGTGCGGCAGAGATCCACCTCCTCGTGCACCCCCACTTTGGCAGCCAGTCGCTTCTGTCGCATCCCGACTTTCCGGCCGCCGTGCAGACCGTGCTGGGATCGTATGCCGCCATGACGACTGTGTTTTTCCTGCTGATGCTGGGCCGAGCTGTGCTGAGACACCGCAGAGAGCGAGGCCACGTGGACTGAAGGCAGCGAGGGTTAGACTCTGTGTGGCCACGTGTGCGATCCTGCTGTGATCACATCCTCATTAAAACTCTGACTTTATTACGCTGACATAAAAAAGTTCTCTGCAGGAATCCCTGTTTGAACCAAACACGTGTTTGAAGTGACGGGTGAGTGAAAATGAGTCTGACGGGCTTTAAGATCCAGGGGGCGCCACCGCTGATTTATCCTGACGTGGCTGCTCTGGAGCTCAAACCACAGACTGTGTGAACCACTTTACCACAGAGCCACTGACACCAGCCATAGTCTAAAGGTGCTGTTTGCTCTTGCAGTCTGAATGTGTTTGAATATGTTCAGGT
>NC_142123.1:35255000-35262500 GCF_056152115.1 Neolamprologus brichardi | reverse complement strand
AAAGATTTGCAGAACAGAGGAGACATCTTGAAAACAATGATCAGAGTCACGTGTATCCATGTCGAAGCTTTCAGTCTCCTGTCTTTAGAAAATGAACTTTACTTTTAAACTGAAGTGACTGTTGTTGCCTTCTCACTAAAGCTCAGTGGACTCTGGAACCACAGGAGCATTATTACTGTGGTGATATGGTACTATGAGGTCATTAAGATAAGATGGGGCCTGATTATTTAAGACCTTGTATGTGAGGAGCAGGATTTTAAATTCAATTCTGGATTTAACAGGAAGCCAAAACAGGAGAAATCTGCTCTCTCTTTCTAGTCCCTGTCAGGACTCTTGCTGCAGCATTTTGGATTAGCTGAAGGCTTTTCAGGGAGTTTTTAGGACTTCCTGATAATAATGAATTACAGTCGTCCAGCCTGGAAGTAATAAATGCATGAACTAGTTTTTCAGCGTCACTCTGAGACAGGATATTTCTAATTTTAGAGATGTTGCACAAATGGAAGAAAGCAGTCTTACATATTTGTTTAATATGTGCGTTGAAGGACATGTCCTGGTCAAAAATGACTCCAAGGTTCCTCACAGTGTTACTGGAGGCCAAGGTAATGCCATCCAGAGTAAGAATCTGGTTAGATACCATATTTCTAAGATTTTCAGGGCCGAGTACAATGACCTCAGTTTGATCTGAATGAAGAAGCAGAAAGTTAGCGGCCATCCAGGTCTTTATGTCTTTAAGACATTCCTGCAGTTTAACTCATTGGTGTGTGTTATCTGGCTTCATGGACAGATAGAGCTGGGTGTCATCTGCATAGCAGTGTAAATGTATGCTATGTCTTCTAATGATGCTGCCTAAGGGAAGCATGTATAATGTAAACAGAATTGGTCCTAGCACTGAACCCTGTGGAACTCCATAATTAACCTCAGTGTGTGAAGAGGACTCTCCATTTACATGCACAAATTGGAGTCTATTAGATAGATATGATACAAACCACTGCAGTGCAATACCTGTAATACCTACAGCATGTTCTAATCGCTCTAACAGGATATTATGGTCAACAGTATCGAATGCTGCACTGAGGTCTAGCAGGAGAAGCACAGAGATGAGTCCACTGTCAGAGGCCATAAGAAGATCATTTGTAACCTTCACTAAAGCTGTTTCTGTGCTGTGATGAACTCTGAAACCTGACTGAAACTCTTCAAACAAACCATTCCTCTGCAGATGATCTGTTAGCTCAGGGGTGGGCAATTCCAGGCCTCGAGGGCTGGTGTCCGGCAGGTTTTAGATCTCACCTTGGGTCAACACACCTGAATCACATGATTAGTTCGTTACCAGGCCTCTGGAGAACTTCAGGACATGTTGAGGAGCTAATTTAGCCATTTAAATCAGCTGTGCTGGTTCAAGGACACATCTAAAACCTGCAGGGACACCGGCCCTCGAGGCCTGGAGTTGCCCACCTCTGTGTTAGCTGTTTGACAACTACTCTTTCAAGGATGTTTGATATGAAAGGAAGGTTGGAGATTGGCCTATAATTAGCTAAGACTGCTGGGTCTAGAGATGCTTTTAGAGTAAAGGTTTAACTACAGCCAGCTTGAAGGCCTGTGGTACATAGCTGATTATTAGAGATAGGTTGATCATATTTAAGATCGAAGCATTAATTAATGGCAGGACTTCTTTGAGCAGCTTTGTAGGAATGGGGTCTAAAAGACACGTTGATGGTTTGGAGGAAGTAATTATTGAAGTTAACTCAGAAAGATCATCCATCCAGTTCAGGGCTACTTCGGTGGTTTAGCCTGTCTCAGCTGTTGCAGGGCACACCTGTACAGGTCATCGACACAGAGACACATTCACATTCACACTGGAACCTGCAGCCAGTTCAGTCTCATCAGTCAGCAAACATGTCTGGACTGCGGCAGGAAGCAGATCATGAACAGATTGTCTTTTTGTGACGCATGTTTGATGAACATGTGAAGGGTGAAGTCAAGATTCCTCTCACGATTCATCATCTGCACATTTATTGGATTCATCGAGCAGCTCAGTCTAAGATATCAAAAATACATGAAAAGCAATTTTCAAAATAAAATGTGAGTTCATGTTTTTTACAGGCTGCATGAGAAATGATGATTTCTGTGTGAGAGAACATTTTACATAGTTATGACTTTACATTCATCTGTACAGTGAGACGGGTTATTACAGCATGTTGTTGCTGTCAGAGCCGTGAAGCCTTCAGAAGAGCTCATCATTTATCTGATAAAGCAGGAAGTTAAAGAAAGTGACGATACACCGCTGCGTTGACACGTACCGAGTACTTTACTGTCACTGTGAATGAACAAGAACAGGTTACATGACAGAAAAGTCCCAAACCAGGGAATCACACCAGCATCCATATGCCCAGTGCCTTCTGCTTACTGCCCCCAAAATTTACACAGACAACATCTTATGTACTCCAGAGCTCCCGCTGCGTGTACTTCCTGTCCCATAGGGGGCGCTGTCAAGCTGCAAAACCACATGAACTCCAACAGGTTCATATTTTTCAGCGTGGTTTTGATAGAAGGGGTCGGACGAGTTCCAGCCTTGGATTTTTCACAAGCGTCTGTTTCCCACCGGGGAGCAGGAAGTCCCACAGTGGAAGTTCTGGAGTATTCACGAGTTACCCCACAACTTATCTCCAAAGACACGAGACTAAACGTTACATTAAAGATGAATGTTGCTCCTAAAATAACATCAAATATGCAGAAAGTAGCAACAGAGGAAACGCTGCTCCACACGTCATTTAAAAATGTATTTATAATAATCAGTTTGTAGCTGCACCAGATTTGAACGAGCTGCTTCACTCTGTGATCTCTGGTCGCTCTGCAGACCTTCATCTGCTGCTCAATCTGCTGCTTGCAGCCTGTATGAGCTGCAGGCACCTGTGTGCGTGCACATATACACCTGTTACAAGGTGCTGTGCTGCTGCCTGTGGTCAGCAGGGGGCAGCATAGCCTCACAGATCAGAGCAGATGTAGCAGCGCTCCTGCAGTCGGTCATGTGACCAGAAAACCTCATTTCAACACCAGCTTAGAGTGACACGGGGACACGTCACAGCCCGCCTCCTCAGGATTTGATTGATAGCCTGTGTACTGATGTTTGGTGCTCCCAGAGGGCCACGCCCCTGAAGGGTCAGAGGTCACAGCTCGCTGCCTCCTAATTGGATTTTTTACACCTTCATAAAAACGTCAGATGTTTTTCTGAAGACGAGCACACGTTTGTTCAACCTCCACCCAGAGAAGCCCCCCTCCCCACCCTCTGTGTGTGTTACCTGCCTGATTTCTTTCTATATTTAAAAACTCCAGGTGTATTTGAAGCTCACTCCCAAAGCTGGTGTCAGTAATCATGGGAGCAGCTGCTCCCTCGGAGAGCTTTGTGCTGCACGCGGCTGAAACCGCGGGGAAACTTCTGCGTTTCACGTGGAGGAGAAACGGCGTGCCAGTCACAAGAGCACTGCGCGTGTTTTGCTGGCTCATTGTTTAATAAAACTCTTTGTGTGTTTTTAATTCGCATGGTCTCAGACGAAATGTGTGTGTGTGGATAACAGCAAACACTGAAATACATTTGTTGCACGCAGCAATGAATTTTGGTCACTCAAACTTTGCTTTTCTTGCTCAAAGTAAATGTTTCCTCAAAATGCAACACTTGCACCTGCAAAAGATTTTTACGTGCGCTCAGAATAGTGGCACAAAAAAAACGGCATACAGGTGGTCCCGCTCTGCGCTGCAGGCGCTCAGGCCGAGCTGCACTCCAGCATCGTCTTGAAGGCCTTCCTGAAGTTGTCGTCCAGGAAGGCGTAGAGGAACGGGTTGAGGCAAGAGTTGGCGTAGCTCAGGCTGGTGATGAAGTAGGAGATCATGATGACCAGGGGCGTGGTCCTCAGGTCCGTGGTCAGCGCTATGATGGTGCTGAGGTGGAACGGCGTCCAGCAGAACAGGCACACGGCCAGGACGACAAAGACCATGACGGTGACCCTCTTCTTGGCCTTGTCCAGTGCCTTGGCGTTGCTGTTGAGCCGCATGTTCCTCAGCCTGTACAGCATCATGGTGTATAGGATGCAGAAGGTGGAGACGGGGATGGCGAAGCCGAGGATGAGCGTGTAGATGCGGCTGGTTTTGAACCACAGGGGCTCGGGGCTCGGGAAGCTGAGCACGCAGGTTTTCCTGCCATCGGCCGGGTCCACGTAGACGCCGGCAAACACCGTGAAGGGCATGACGATGAGGATGACGAGGACCCACACGCACAGCGAGATGATCTTGGCCGCTCGGTAGGTGCGGTAAGGCATGCGCTTCGATCTCACGGTCGACAGGACGACCAGGTAGCGGTCGATGCTCATCACGGTCAGGAAGTAGATGCTGGAGAAGATGTTGTAGTGGTCGATGCTCAGGATCACCTTACAGAGGACCTCCCCGAAGGGCCAGTAGTTGAGCAGATGTTCGGCGATGCTGATGGGCAGCACCAGAGTGAACAGGTCGTCCGCGATGGCCAAGTTCAGGATGAACATGTTGGTGACCGTTTTCATTTTGGGGGCTTTGAGGATCATGTAGATGACGGCGGTGTTTCCCGTCAGCCCCACGGCACAGATCACGGAGTAGATGACGGGCAGGATGACGTAAAGGTCAGCGAAGAAGGGGGGGGTGCAGTTCGGGTCAGAGCGGTTTCCCGTGGGCGAGTACAGCAGCACAGAGTCGTTACAGAGCGGGGGCGGCGCGCCCGGGATCGACACGTTCTCCATGTTTCAAGATGACGTGAGACACCGCGACGCGAGGAGGGCGGAGCAGCAGGGGTGGAGCAGGTGCAGCTCTACCTGCTCGCTCACACCTGTCCGCGCGCTCAGCTGTCAAATCAAAGTCTCCTCCTCAGATCAGCTGACTTCTCCTTCGGCTCATTTACTGTTGGCGGTTTTACGCACGAGCGGCGCATCACGGAACCTGCACGAGAGACAGAGAGAGATAACGATGAGCTGTTTCTAACTTTGATCTACAGCGGCGCGCGCAGAGGCAAACACCGAGCTCACGCGACAGCAGAAACTATGAAAACATGAAAAGTGAAAACAATGTGCCCACCTGAACGCGCCTCCTCGCGCACGAGCTTCAGATGGACTGATCGATCAGTCAGTATCAGTGATCAGCGATCAGCAGCGTGCCTCCGTGTGCGCGCTCAGCGGCTCCGCGCTCCGGTCTCTTCTCTGAGGGAGACGCGCCGCACGCTGACCCCCTCTCTCTCTCTCTCTCCTCTCTCTCTCGCTCGATCTCTCCTCCCCCTCTATCACTCTCTGTCTCTCTCGCTCCCCCCGCCCCCCGTCACTGGCAGTCACGTGACCGGGTCAGTCACAGAGCTTCTGCTGAGGATTTTATTCTCCAAACGAACAATATTTTTTTCTTTCTCCTCGGTGCTCGGTGCTTATTAGGACCACATCAGGCCACAGCGTGTGATCACGTGATCCTGACGTGAAGCCTCCCCGTGTTCACTGCTCAGGTTTCTCTTCAGCTCGGCTGACAAACAGTCAGAGCTCTGTCGAGCCAACCCTCCCTTTAACGTTAACTAGTAACGACTTCATGAACTTCTTTATTATCTCATTATTATAGGAAGTCCTAAAAACTCCCTGAAAAGCCTTCAGCTGATCCAAAATGCTGCAGCAAGAGTCCTGACAGGGACTAGAAAGAGAGAGCATATTTCTCCTGTTTTGGCTTCCTGTTAAATCCAGAATTCAAAATCCTGCTCCTCACATACAAGGTCTTAAATAATCAGGCCCCATCTTATCTTAATGACCTTGTAGTACCATATCACCCTATTAGAGCACTTCGCTCTCGCTCTGCAGGCCTACTTGTTGTTCCTAAATAAGAACCAGTCCATCTCAGCATGTTTCAGCACCTCGAGCAGGGAGAGCGCAGCCTTCAACACACCGAGGCTGAGCAGCCTCAGCTAGTATCGTCAGTGGCCTCTAAGTTCAGACTGTCGACGCTCATACTGAAGGAGGAATGTGGCGTGGAACGGTCCCTGTGATGAAAGTCCAGGTGGTGCTTATCTGTGAGGTAGTTAATGTTAGCTATGTGTTTATGTTTGAACAGTTTATACTGTGATTTGTAGGAAACTCAATCATGTCTGCATCTGTGGGTTTAGCTGTTTTATTCCCCTTGTGTTCGTGCTCTCAGTGCTGCTGCTGCCTGGGCTTTTCTGCTCTCATTTAGATCTGATAAATGTTCGTGGATGTCTCTGGAGTCCTTCACCTGTCCAGGTTGTTGAAGAATCGTCCTTTCGGTGGTTTGCTGAACAGCATCGGTACAGTTTCAGTGTTTCGTGAGCATCACACCCCTTTGACTTATGGGACAGCAGGTCCAGTCTTGAAGGATGCTCCGGTGTCTCCTCTGCTAAAGGAGATAATAGCAAAGATCCTTGTCCTGTGGAGAAACGGGCCTGCTCATCAGCTGATCCCAGTACAGTGTTTCCTGTTAGCGAGGAGCTGGCAGCAGGACATCAGAAACATGTCAGATATCGATGTTTGCATCATGGAGCAGCGCAGTGGTTTGCACTGTTGCATCACAGACAGAAGCTCCAAGGTTTGAATCCTTCTGTGTGGAGTTTGCATGTCTGCGTGGGTCTCTCAGGCAGCGGTGGGGTTAGCTTAACTGCTGAATATAAATGATCCTTAGGTGTGAGTGGTTGTAGCTGATTGGTGACCTGTCCAGGTGGACCACGCCTCTCACAGAGTAGGTAGCTGGCTAAGGCTCCAGCCCCCTCTGGTCCCGATGAGCTGCCATCCTGAGTATTAATTATGGATCAGATGACATGTTCAGGATCAGGCTGCACACAGACACATGGGCACAGTGCTGAAAACACTGCCAGGACCATGAAAGTACCTGAGGTTGCTCCGGACTCTGAGCACATCTTGGTGCACGAACCCTCCTTTTCCCATCGCTCTCCTTCTCTCTGCCTGACCGTCTTATTGACCGAACCTTTCAAATGTTCCTCCTCCTCCTCTGTCTGCGTGTTTGAGCTTCATGCAAGTTTTCAGTTTTCTTTAGGTTCATGCGTCCCGCCCCAACTGTCCTCCTCTTTTGTCAGTTTGTGGGTCGCCGTGTCACCGTTTGGGTCGTCCCCCCGCCCCTCGTGACAGCTTGGATGCCTCTGTGACAGACGATTATAACAGCACCACACTGGCTTTCAGTGACATTTGTAAGGCGGCAGGAGAACCTGCAAAGTGCTCCCGTGATCAATACCAAGCAGCAGAGCTGGTCACGATCGATTTAATTGCTTCTGTCGAGCAGCGGCGCTCTGAGGCGAACTGTCAGAGGCTGCGGAAACAGCACGAGGGGGCGGGGATAACCAACCTCCGGTGCTGCTCGATTGGCTGTTAGCTGAAGAAGTGGTGAGCTGTGTGAGTGACCGTGAAGGCGAGCTTACCTCAGGAAGCCCGAGTGGGTTATGTCACATCTGGAGAATGATGATGGAGGTGAGATGAAGTGTTCTCTTTC